>NC_033621.1:6129678-6229710 GCF_001540865.1 Ananas comosus
TATCATGTTGTAGTAAGTTATATTTTTACTTACCTTTCGCTTTTTTACATTTATAGTCACTGACATCTTTTGTAGTTTTGGGCCTTGTGGTGGATTCACTGAAGTCAGTAATTATCCACTGAAAACTATTTTTAATAGTTCTCACGCCCCCGTTTTATGGTTTATTTTTCGGAGCCTTCGGCACCGGCGGAGGCACGGGATCGCGGCAAGGGGATCGCTTAGCTAGCTAGCGAGGAGCGGGACTTTGCCTAGGTGGTTTACTCTTTCTTTTTGTAGTCGAGAGAGAGAGTGAGAGGTTTTGTATCCATGTACAGAGACCACCTATGTATCTACGTATAGCACTTGTATCACTTTATGTTTTATTTAGTGGATTTACAGTTTTATGCTTATCCCTTGTTGTAGCATTTAGACATTTATTATGCTCTGATACTCCTAGATGTCTTTTATTATTGCTTTTATTATTGTTGTTTTTAGACGCCTTATATGTTTTAGACGTATGGCGGATCTGGGGACGCGCCGGGCAGGCTTCCGCTGGGTCCCGGGGCTTGACAGCGAACCTTGTCCTCCGCCTCCTGGAGCACATCTAGGACTAAAGCCAATCTCTCGCCCACTTCACCCCAATGAAGTAGCAATCTACACTTCTGTCCATAGAGTGCCTCGAAAGATGCCATCTTGATGCTTGCTTGATAACTGTTGTTATAAGCAAACTCTGCCATCGGTAGATACTGCGACCATCCTCCCTGGAAGTCAATCACACAGGCTCAAAGCATGTCCTCGAGAGTCTGTATAGTACGCTCTGACTGCCCGTCACTCTAGGGGTGGAAAGCTGTACTGAAGTTTAAGCACGTACCCAAAGCATCCTGTAAGCTCCGCCAAAAGTGAGATACAAATCGGAGGTCTCGATCTGATACAATAGAAGTAGGTACCCCGTGCAATCGCACAATCTCATCCAAGTATACCTGTGCGAGTCTCTCACCAGCCCAAGTAGTGTGGATAGGTACAAAATGTGCCGATTTCGTCAACTTATCCACGATCACCCAAATAGCATCATGCCCGGCCTGAGAGCGGGGCAAACACATCACAAAGTCCATGGTGATCTTCTCCCATTTCCACACCGGAATCGATAAGCTCTGCAATTTCCCCGCGGAAACTCGGTGCTCAGCTTTCACCTGTTGGCAAGTTAAACATCTAGCAACAAACTTACCAACGTCCTTTTTCATCCTGGGCCACCAATAAAGCAACTTTAAGTCCTTGTACATCTTGGTGCCTCCCGGATGTATAGCATACGGTGCTCGGTGTGCCTCTTGAAGAATTTCTTCTCTAAGTGCCGATTCCGCCGGTACACAGATCCGTCCACGGAAGAGCATCAGTCCAACACCGTCAACAGAAAAGTCACCGGTGCAACCATCAATCATCTTAGCTCGAATCCTTTGCAACTCCACATCGGAGACTTGCTTTTCCTTAATTCTTTCCACAAGTGTAGGTTGCACCATCAAAGTCATCAGTCTCAGAGGTGTATCAGGAGCCACCACCTCCAACTCCAACCGCTTCATCTGCTCGATCAACGGCAGTTGAGTAACCACAAGCACCGCTAAGTTTTCCGTCGATTTCCTACTTAGCGCATCCGCCACCACGTTAGCCTTGCCCAGGTGATAAAGAATAGTCAAGTCATAATCCTTGAGTAGCTCTAACCATCTGCGCTGCCTCAGGTTTAACTCCTTCTGAGTGAATAAATACTTTAAACTCTTGTGATCCGTATATACTTCGCATCGCTCGCCGTACAAGTAATGGTGCCATAGCTTCAATGCAAAGACCACGGCCGCCAACTCCAAATCATGAGTAGGGTAGTTTCTTTCATAATCCTTCAACTGGCGAGATGCATATGCGATCACTTTCCCGTCCTGCATCAAGACACAACCCAATCCATTAAAGGAAGCATCACTATAAATCACATACCCTGCTCCAGCAGTTGGCAAGGTTAGGATTGGGGCGGTCGTCAATCTCTGCTTCAACTCTTGGAAGCTCCTTTCACACGCATCATTCCAAACGAACTTGGTGCCTCTATGCGTGAGCCTCGTGAAGGAAGTAGACAACTTTGCAAATCCCTCGACAAACCGTCGGTAGTAGCCGGCCAAACCAATGAAGCTCCGTATCTCGGTCACACTCGTCGGCCTCGGCCAATCCTTGATGGCTTCAATCTTCCTAGGATCCACAGCTATACCTGATCCTGAAATCAAATGGCCCAAAAACGCTACCTCTCTAAGCCAAAACTCACATTTCTTCAATTTGGCATAGAGCTTCTTTTTCCGAAGCACTTGAAGTACAAGTCTCAAGTGTTCCTCGTGATCCGCATCACTTTGAAAATAGACCAAAATGTCGTCGATGAATACTACGACGAACCAGTCTAGATAAGGCTTGAAAACACGGTTCATTATATCCATAAAAGCTGCCGGGGCATTAGTAAGCCCAAACGGCATAACAGTAAACTCATAATGTCCATACCGTATTCTAAAAGCCGTCTTCGACGCATCCTCAGGCTTGATCTTCAGCTGGTGATATCCCTACTGTAAGTCGATCTTGGAATACACACTAGATCCCTAGAGCTGATCAAATAAATCATCAATCCTCAGTAATGGATACTTATTTTTGATCGTGACTTTATTGAGTTCACGATAATCCACGCACAAGCGAAGCGATCCATCCTTCTTCTTGACAAATAGGATCGGTGCTCCCCAAGGTGACACACTCGGTCGCACAAAACCCTTATCCAGAAGATCTTGCAACTGTGCCTTCAGCTCCTTCAACTCCGCCGGTGCCATCCTATAAGGCGCCTTTGAGATTGGAGTAGTCCCGAGAACGAGATCTACCACAAACTCAATTTTCCTATCAGATGGCATGCCTGGAAGCTCTGCTGGAAATACATCTCCAAACTCCCGTACTACGGGAATATCCTCAATCCTAGGGGCGTCGACATCACCCCGCAACACAACGGTAGCCAAATAGGCTACGCAGCCTCTGCTGATCAACTGTCTAGCTCGAGAGGAGCTAATCGTCATCGCAAACAGTGAACTCTGGCATCCTCGGTACACAACCTCCGCCTGCCCCGGCTCTCTAAACATCACAGTTCGATTCTTGCAATCGATAGTGGCGTAGTACTTGGTCAACCAATCCATGCCCAAAACAACATCAAACTCTCCGAGTTTATGCAAAGCTAGCAAGTCCACGGGCATGACCCAATCTCCAACCCGAACAGGACAACAGGGGCAAAACTCTCGAATATCCAAAGAGTGATCAAGTACTACAACTCGTCTCGCATGCAACAAAGATGTCAATGGGATGCCATGCAACTCGGCAAACAGCCAGTCTATGAATCAATGCGTTGCACCGGTATCAAATAATGCTCGTACTCGAATACCATAAAGTAAAATGATACCTGTGACCACATTCTCGGCTGCTGCCGCCTCCTCAGTCTGAGCCGCGTACATGCGCCCACTCGGGGCTTGTCGTGACCCCTCCGCCTGCTGCTGAACTGGCAGCCTCCCAGCCTGGTGATGCGCAAAAAGTGTCCCCTGACTGGGACCCGGTAGAGCTGGTGCAGATGTCGAAGATGGCGCTGGTGCTGGGCTCCTCGGGCAGTCCGACTGGAAGTGGCCCTCCTGGCCACACAAGTAGCATCTGTCCAGACTGCGTGAACACTGTCGTGGAAACTGGGGACCACCGCAGATCACGCAGCGCGGAGCCTGGCGTCGATCAGGTCCTCCTCACTGAGTAGACTGGCCGTGTCCTCGCGACTGGCTTCAGTGTCTCGGCTGTCTCGACGGCCTCCCTGAGTGCGCCTGACTCGCACCCTCAGCCGCGGGCCTCTTGCCTTTGCCCTTATCCAGGGCCTCCCGCCGCTCCTAAAGATCTGCTGCGCCGCTCTCCACAATAAGCGCGCGGTTCACAATCTCCCGGTAGGTTTGGAGGTTGGAAGCCTGAACGAACCGAAAGATCGAAGGCCGCAGTCCCCGCTCGAAGATGCGGGCCTTATCCTCGTCGTCCCGAACAACGAAGGGCACACAATGAAGAAGCCGGGAGAACTCTCTCTCATACTCGGCCACCGTCCTGTCCCCCTGGCGCAGATTGCGTAGATCCTGCTCCATCTTCCTCTTGACACTGTCAGGGAAGTAATGTTCTAGTAGGAGTTTCGTGAACCTCCTCCAGGAAATCGCCGTCAGATCCGTGCTGGGGTTGTCCTGGATGTCCAACCACCACTGGTAGGCCTTGCCGTCCAAATGATGTGTGGCGAGCCACACTCTATCCCTCTCCTCGACGAAGGTGTCCCAAAACAGCTTCTCCATATGCATAAGTCATTTCTCCACGATCCAGTGATCCACGTTCTCCCCGTCAAAGGTCCGGGGGCTGCATCTCCTGAACTCACTGAGACGCTCCATAAGCCGATCTCGCTCAGCTCCCTCAATCATCACAGGAAAACCCACCCTTTCTACAGGTGCTCGCGCTGGTGGTGCCGCAATGTCCTTCTTCCGAGGCGCCGCCGCTGGTGCCGTCCTAGAAGCGTCGAGTGCAGGGGACGACACCTTGGGTGCAACCACCTCCACTGGTGCGGGTGGTGTAGGGACCTGAGTCTCCCTGGCAGCCGCCTGCTGCAGCAGAAGGTCCTCCAGACGCTTCATTCGTGCCTCATGCCGAAGCGCCGTGTCCGCCTGTCGCGTCACCAAATCAGTGAGGGCTGCCAACTGGCCTCTCAACTCACGGACCTCGCCGGATCCGGAGGTAGCGGAGGTCTCAGCCTCCTCAAATTGTGCTGCATTGTCCACCCTCGCAGATTGAGAGCGCGTAATCGGCATTGTCACTATAAAACATAAAAGTGCAAGTTAGTAACCCACGCTATCGAATCCCCGCTCAAATAACAATACCCAAATCATCCGAAAGTAAGGGAGTGTTATCCACAACTAACTTCCGATGTTACGTTGTCGGCCGCCAACGTAACCCTCCGCGAAGTTAGAAGCCATACACTCCGATTAAACTCTAACTTTTTAGAGTTGTCATAAAACCCAATCATAATACTTTCGCTCACAAGTCAAAAAGATCTCGTCTCTCACGAGCCTATTTCCTATAATCCAACCGGCCTAAGGTTTCCTAGTCCTCTAAGACTCAACCCTAGGCTCTGATACCAAATTAATCTATCACGCCCCGGGACTGGCAAAGGCCCTCCCGGTTGCGCGCCCAGACCCGCCATATGTCTACACATATAAGGCGTTTACAACAACAGCGAAAATAAAGCAAGAGATGATCTACAATTAGAGATATCAGAGCAAGTACACAACTATAATCTATGATAAAAGTAGATGGAACAACTAAGTAATAAAGAGGAAACATAAAGTTATACAATAACCATCTCAAAAGTAAACAAAATGGGTGGTCTCTATTACACTGGTACAGCTCTCAACCTCTCCAAAAAGAAAACAACGAGAGGTAGACCACTTATCAACGCGTCCCTCGAAGCAAGCTAGCTCGGGGCGATACCCTTTCCGCGGTCCCTAGCCTCTCCTGTCGTGGAAGGCTCTGAAATAACATCAAGAAAAAGAGGGCGTAAGAACTATAATTTATAGTTCCCAGTAGACAATTACTAACCTCAGCTCAATGCACTACTAGGCCCAAAAAAAAAAAAGGGTAAGTCCAAAAAGCAACAATACTAATAAATGGATTGCATTTATGGAAGCATGATTAAAATGCTAAACTACTATGTCACAAATAAACATGATGTCAAATGTGTTGTACATCTACTTTATCAAAATGAAGTATGTCCAAGCATGACTAATATGTCCCAACATAACGAGCAAGTAGATATCATGATCCACTATATCAATATATGATGAATATGCTCTATCATGGCAGCAAAGTATACTATGGTGCAACAAATAAGACTATCATGTATACTCCAAGTCCCAACACTATACTATAAGCATGTCAAGATAATCAAACTACCAAGCCTATCTAGTAGAGATAGTCATTTCCCGGTTCAATGTCATTGTTTCCAACATGTTCTAGGACCTACATAGTGTAGTCCAGCTTGTGCCACCTAAGTGTCCGTGGTAGCTCCAGCATTCCCACTCTAGGAATGAGTCTATCCGTTCCGACCCCGTAGGTTTCTCGATACTGCACGAGCGAACATAAGTCACGTAGGCCAACTCCGGAGTGCCAGCTTGTAAGGAGCGACCCTCACAAGCATGTGCGAATGAGCACAAATGGCAAACAAGCGTAATCATCGTCTCAAGTACCCAATCATCATGTCTCTAACATGGTAATAGTCACTAGCATCTCAATGATCTAGCTCTAGGTCACAATATGAAGTTTCAATATTTACTAAGTTTAGTGCCCCTTTATGACACTTAGACATTTCGATATACAAGCATGTTCCAATTCTCTCAATGGCCCTATCCACTAGGTTCACACATAACTCGAGCTCAATACCGCTTTATGACATTAGCTCACAATTTCACATGTCAATCTAGTCCAATGCCCCTTTATGGCATTATAATAATTCCATGTCCAACTAGGGTTTAAGTCCAATGGCACTTTACATAGATCAATTCTACTATATAAACAGGAACCCAAGTCTCCCATAAGAATGCTAATGCACACATAAGCCTCATATGCAAGTTCCCTACTTTATAGGGGTCCAAAAATACAATGTATGTAACATAGGCATTTTAAGCATTCTAAAATTCATAATAAATACATTTATCATGGAAATGCATGAATTTCTACTTTACGAAGCATAAAACATCGGATATGAGAATTTCTCATATGCTAGGCTAGGTCAAACCCACCGAACCGTCTCGAAACCCTTCATTTGGCCGAACGGAGTTGTCCACAAATCTCTAAGTACCCTAAAGGTAAGGAGTGAAGAGATAAACAAACGTTACGAGCAACTCTAGACTCAAACATTAACCACCACAAGTAAAGGGGCAAAAACTCACCTAGGGGGTAGAAAATCTCTCTCAAGCTCCAAAAGAGAGCTAGATCCCTTCCAATCCAACCCAAAGGAAGGTTCTAATCCAATCAATTTAGCTCAAAAGGCCCTAGAATCAAAATGTCCAAAATCAACCCTAAAATCACATTCTAGGGTTTCATCTCAAAGAAACCCTCAAATCTCAAAATCTAGAGGAGAGAACAACTCACATACCTCTAAGAAGCTTCAAACCAAGCTCAAAATTCTCAAACTTCAAGGATCTTCCCTCAACTATGCTCCAAATCCAAGCTCCAAGCTTCAACCATGGAGGAAAAGCATAAAAAGGGGGAAAGAAAAGTAAATCCACCAAAATCCAAGCAAAAAGGGAGATCAAATCCAAGTGGGATGGGGAAGAAGGGTTCCCTACCTCTCTCCCTGCTCCTTCAGCTCAAAAGAAGCCCTAGAGGGCGTGGGGTGCTAATATTGTCACGCCCCGTGACCGCTACCAATTTGGTCCGGCCCCGGGCGCGTCAAACAGACGCCGAACGGACAGGACCTCCCCTGTCCGTCCAAGGCTAACCAACAGATCATGTATAAGAATTTATTCAGGAATCAATTCATAAATACACAATCAAGAAGCACCACCAGTGCAACAAGACGAGAGCAAGATACAAGTATAGAACATACGAGTAATGATAAAAAGAGAACATCTATCTATTACATTCATTCAACTATTAGATTACAATTCGATTATACATTGAACTTCCAGAACATAATAAAAGGCTTACATCTTCCAAAATATAAACACAATCACTCAACCTCACCCTATACAACATCTACTCTCAAACATAATACAGGGTAAGGCTAATGCAAAAGGTAGGTAGCTAATGCAACTAGCGCACTAAGCCCTTACCGCGATCCTCGCCGTGTGAACTCGCGCTCGGCCCCTAAAATGGGGGGGGGTGAGAACTAACTTCCTTAGTTCCCAGTGGGTTCGGCCGCCGACTCCGCCGATCTCCCCACTAGGTCCAAGCGGGCAAAAGTAGATAATCGATAGATAGATAGATAAGGAAAGCGATAAATGACAGAAGTAAAGCTACGCTACTATGCCCAATCATAAATATATGAATGCATGTACAATGAAATAGATAAACAACTAACCCATTATCATGTCCAAAGGTAAAGCTATTTACTCGTTCATCAATCTCATTTACTTGTTTCTTAATCTCGTGGCTTCCCTGAAGGAGCCTACTGCTCACTAGCCATCTCGAAGGTAGGGAGGGTCAACTCGCACTACGAACCGAGACCGTCTGCCGGGGCCCAAAATAGGCAATCCCTTGGGACCCAAAATAGGCGATCCCACGTGACCAACTCCGGAGCGCACTACTTGTGTGGGGCTTCCATCACAAGATTTAAAAAAACAGACCATGAGCATGATCCAATCCTCATCTCGAGAATACCCTATCCTCTAGGGTTACCATCATCATGTAGTCCATAGGCATCGTATACACCAAGTTTAACATGCATCACTTGTTTTCTTATACACTATAAACTAGATTGCCACTCGTCCATGGTTTACTATCGACTAGATGCCACTCGTTCTTTGTTTATCATTAGACCAACCATTGAGCCTATCTCTTTCTCTGCACTATAGGATTCACAAGTCTCGACCCAATCCTTATCGATCCACTATGTCAAGTATCCAATACATGCTACGATATCATCAAGGAAAGCATAAGGAAAGGCAATGCACAGTCATCCTATAATGCAATAATACAAGATGCAGAATCGAAATGTACTAAGACATAGAAGGGAGCCCGATTGGTTCGGGATGGACACCACCGACCTCTTGTTGATGCCGCGATGATAGAAACTCGGCGTTGCGGTTCTTGCGCGTCGCCCTAACTCCTCGGGGCGAAGCGAGCCCTCAAGTACCTGATTCGGCGATTTCTCCGCACCCGCTCGTCGAATCGAGAAACCGACTTCGCCGACGCGTTCCGGTACCTAGCAATTAGGTTTGCGACCTAATAGATTAGATCAAAACCCTAGATTTCCAAAATCCCAATTCCGTGCCCTAGAATGGCAACGAGGGAGAAATCCTTGGTGCGAGCTTCGATTTCGAGCTCGAACCATCTATTTATCTCCAATAGGTTCTATTCGAACCAATTCCAAGCCACAAAACTCAATCCTAAGAAATCTACCATGGGTGGGTTTGGAGCTTACCTCTAAGCCAAGCTCCAAGCTTGCCCTAGCTTGAAGGAGAGAGGGAAGAAGACCTTCTTCTTCTTCTTCTTGGACTTCTCCTTCCACTTCTTATTCTTTTCCTTTCTTTCTTCTCCTTCTTCTTCTCCTTCTTTTCTTTCTAGAGAGAGAGAGGGAAAGAGTGTGGGAGGGAGAGAGAGCAAATGAGAGGGAGAGAGAGGTCCCCCAACCTCAAATAAAGGCCATTTTGCATATAGCCCCCTCAACTTTTCATCCTTCAAACCAGCCCTCTCTAGGCATTTTCGCAGTGAGGGACCGGTCCCAACTCGGGGAGACCGGTCCCCGAAAGCTGCAATTCCGAGCAGAGGGGATTTCGCGTTCGGGAACCGGTCCTTGCCTGAGAGACCGGTCCCCGGGTGACCGGTCCTTGTCCGAGAGAACCGGTTCCCGAAAGTTAGATTCTCGGGACTTAGCCAAATTTCGGCTAATCTCGCTGGGCTGACGTTCGGGAACCGGTCCCTGCCTGTAAGGGACCGGTCTCATCAGAGACCTCCGCTGCCCAGCCTGATGGGACCGGTCCCTCCTTGCCAGGGACCGGTCCCCGAGAGCATTTCTACTCCAGTGCAAGTTTTGCACTGGTGCTCTCGCGGACCTTTCCTTAATGCACTTTATGCATAATAATCACCTTCGGACTCTCCGAAGCTTACGCACTCGACAACTAGTCGATTCTAATCGAAGTCTAATCCTCGAGTTTCGAGAATTCACTTCCTAACAAATATAGAGAGCCACAATTGCAAAAACACTCCTGCAGTTCAAACTGCTCAAAATCTGTCACTGCATACCGGTACACGGGCCCGCGTACCGGTACACCTCCCACGAAAACGCCAAACTCAAGCCTCGGGTTGGCTCAAAACTGCCTGTGTATCGGTACACCATCGGCCCCATACCAGTACAGCCATCAACCTTGTACCGGTACAGCCATCAACCCTGTACCGGTACATGGCCTGCTGAAGGCTACCCGAGAGCTAACCAAAAATCCGACTTTTCGGGTTTTGGTGCTAAGCTTTAAACCTCACTTCTCGGGATTCGAACCATAGGTCGGAACACTGTCTACGACCCTCCACAAAGTGTGGAAAAGCTCGGAACACCAATCAAACGCTCGTACCTTGTTATTTGCAAAGGTCCAGTGTGTTACAGGTTTGTTCAGTCTTCCAACCTCCAAACCTATCGGGAGGTTGTGAACCGCGCGCTCATAGTGGAGAGCGGCGCGGCGGATCTGCAGGAGCGGCGAGAAGCTTTGGACAAAGGCAAGGGCACGAGGCCCGTAGCTGAGGGTGCAAGCCAGACGCACTCTGGGAAGCCGCCGAGATGTCCGAGACACCGGAGCCAGTCGCGTGGACGTGGCCAGTCTACTCAGCGAGGAGGACCTGATCGACGCCAGGCTCCACGCTGCGTGATCTGCGGTGGTCCCCATTTTCTACGGTACTGGTTCACGCAGTCGGGGCAGGTGCTACTTGTGTGGCCAGGAGGGCCACTTCCAGTCGGACTGCCCGAGGGGTCGAGCACCAGCGCCATCTTCGGCATCTGTACCAACTTTACCGGGTCCCAGCCAGGGGACACTTTCTGCGCATCACTAGGCTGGGCGGCCGCCAGTTCAGCGGCAAGCGGAGGGGTTACGACAGGCCCCGAGTGGGCACATGTATGCGGCCCAGACTGAGGAGACGGCAGCAGCCGAGAATGTGGTCGCAGGTATCATTTTACTTTATGGTATTCGAGTACGAACATTATTTGATACCGGTGCATCGCATTCATTCATAGACCGGCTGTTTGCAGAGTTGCATGGCATCCCTCTGACATCTTTGTTGCATCCGGGATGAGTCGTAGTACCCGATCACTCTTTGGATATTCGAGAGTTTTGCCCCAGTTGCCCTGTTTGGGTTGGAGATTGGGTCATGCCCTTGGACTTGCTAGCTTTGCATAAACTCGGAGAGTTTGATGTTGTTTTGGGCATGGACTGGTTGACCAAGTACTACGCCACTATTGATTGCAAGAATCGAACTGTGACGTTTAGAGAGCCGGGGCAGGCGGAGGTTGTGTACCGAGGATGCCAGAGTTCGTTGTTTGCGATGACGATTAGCTCCTCTCGAGCTAGACAGTTGATTAGCAGAGGCTGCGTAGCCTATTTGGCTACTGTTGTGTTGCGAGGCGATGCAGACGCCCCTAGGATTGAGGACATCCCCGTCATGTGGGAGTTTGGAGATGTGTTTTCAGCAGAGTTACCAGGCATGCCACCTGATAGGGAGATTGAGTTTGCGGTAGATCTCATCCCCGGGACTACTCCAATCTCAAAAGCGCCCTATAGGATGGCACCTGCGGAATTGAAGGAGCTGAAGGCACAGCTGTAGGACCTTCTGGACAAGGGTTTTGTGCGACCGAGTGTGTCACCTTGGGGAGCACCGGTCCTATTTATCAAGAAGAAGGATGGAACACTTCGCTTGTGCGTGGATTATCGTGAACTCAATAAAGTCACGATCAAGAATAAGTATCCATTACCGAGGATTGATGATTTCTTTGACCAGCTCTAGGGATCTAGTGTGTATTCCAAGATCGACTTGCAGTCGGGGTACCACCAGTTGAAGATCAAGCCTGAGGATGTGTCGAAAACGGCTTTTAGAACACGGTATGGATATTATGAGTTTACCGTTATGCCATTTGGGCTTACTAATGCCCCGGCGGCTTTTATGGATCTAATGAACTGTGTTTTCAAGCCTTATCTAGACAGGTTTGTCGTAGTATTCATCGACGACATTTTGCTCTATTTTCAAAGTGATGCGGATCACGAGGAACACTTGAGACTTGTACTTCAAGTGCTTCGGGAAAAGAAGCTCTATGCCAAATTGAAGAAGTGTGAATTTTGGCTTAGAGAGGTGGCGTTTTTGGGCCACTTGATTTCAGGATCAGGTATAGCTGTGGATCCTAGGAAGATTGAAGCCATGAAGGATTGGCCGAGGCCGACAAGGGTCACCGAGATTCGGAGTTTTCTTGGCTTGGCCGGCTACTACCGACGGTTTGTTGAGGGATTTGCGAGGTTATCCACTACCCCCACGAGGCTCACACATAAAGGCACCAAATTTGTTTGGAATGATGCGTGTAAAAGGAGCTTCTAAGAGTTGAAGCAGAGATTGACGACCGCCCCAATCCTGACCCTACCAGTTGCTGGAGCAGGGTATGTGGTTTATAGTGATGCTTCTTTTAATGGATTGGGTTGTGTCTTGATGCAGGACGGGAAAGTGATCGCGTATGCATCTCGCCAGTTGAAGGATTATGAAAGAAACTACCCTACTCATGATTTGGAGTTGGCGGCCATGGTCTTTGCATTGAAGCTATGGCGCCATTACTTGTATGGCGAGCGATGCGAAATATATACGGATCACAAGAGCTTAAATTATCTATTCACTCAGAAGGAGTTGAACTTGAGGCAGCGCAGATGGTTGGAGCTACTCAAGGATTATGATTTGATGATACTTTACTACCCGGGCAAGGCTAACGTGGTGGCGGATGCGCTAAGTAGGAAATCGACGGAAAACTTAGCGATGCTTGTGGTTACTCAACCGCCGTTGATTGAGCAGATGAAACGGTTGGAGTTAGAGGTGGTGGCTCCTGATACACCTTTAAGACTGATGACTTTGATGGTGCAACCTACACTTGTGGAAAGAATTAAAGAAAAGCAAGTTTCCGATGTGGAGTTGCAAAGGATTCGAGCTAAGATGATTGATGGTTGCACCGGTGACTTTTCTGTGGACGGTGTTGGACTGATGTGCTACCGTGGACGGATCTGTGTACCGGTGGAATCAGCACTTAGAGAAGAAATTCTTCAAGAGGCACACCGAGCACCGTATGCTATACATCCGGGAGGCACAAAGATGTACAAGGACTTAAAGTTGCTTTATTGGTGGCTCGGGATGAAAAAGGACGTTCGTGAGTTTGTTGCTAAATGTTTAACTTGCCAACAGGTGAAAGCCGAGCACCGAGTTCCTGCGAAAAAATTGCAAAGCTTACTGATCCTAGTATGGAAATGGGAGAAGATCACCATGGACTTTGTGATGGGTTTGCGCCGCTCTCAGGCCGGGCATGATGCTATTTGGGTGATCGTGGATAGGCTGACGAAATCGGCACATTTCGTACCTATCAACACTACTTGGACTGGTGAGAGACTCGCACAAGTTTATTTGGATGAGATTGTGCGATTACACGGGGTACCTACTTCCATAGTATCAGATCGAGACCCCCGATTTGTATCTCACTTTTGGCGGAGCTTACAGGATGCTTTGGGTACGCGCTTAGACTTCAGTACAGCTTTCCACCCCCAGAGTGACGGGCAGTCAGAGCGTACTATACAGACTCTCGAGGACATGCTTCGAGCCTGTGTGATTGACTTCCAGGGAGGATGGTCGCAGCATCTACCGATGGCAGAGTTTGCTTATAACAACAGTTATCAAGCAAGCATCAAGATGGCACCTTTCGAGGCATTCTATGGACGGAAATGTAGATCGCCACTTCATTGGAGTGAAGTTGGCGAGAGATTGGCTTTAGGCCCAGATGTGCTCCAGGAAGCGGAGGATAAGGTTCGCGTTGCTCGGGAGCGACTGTTGACAGGCCAGAGTAGGCAAAAGAGTTATGCTGATAAGCGTCGATGGGACTTGCAGTTTCAGATTGGTGATCATGTCTTCTTAAAAGTCTCGCCGACCAGAGGGATCAGAAAATTTGGAATCTGGGGCAAGCTGAGCCCCCGATACATTGGACCGTATGAGGTTTTGGAGCGTGTAGGCCCGATAGCGTATCGACTTGCTCTACCACCGAACCTATCGCGTGTACACAATATTTTTCATGTATCGGTCCTTCGGAAGTACATTCATGATCCGGCTCACGTGTTGAACGCTACACCTTTGGAGCTGAGGGATGATTTGAGCTTTGAAGAGCAACCTTTGAGAATTTTGGCTCACGAGGTGAAAAGATTACAGAACCGTGACATCCCCTATGTGAAGATGCTTTGGAGCAACCACGATGAGCGCGAGGCCACTTGGGAATTGGAGAGCGCACTGCGGGAGCGCTATTCCCATCTTTTTCAGATGGAGGCTTGAGGTACCTTACATTTCGAGTTTCGCGGATGAAACTCCTTTTTAGGAGGGGTGAATGTAACACACTGGACCTTTGCAAATTGCGAGGTTCGAGTGTTTGAGCTATGTTCTGAGTTTTTTCAGATTTTCTGGAGGGTCGTGGACAGTGGTCCGACCCATAGCTCGCCTCCCGAGGAATATAGTATTTTATGTAGCACTAAGATCACTAAAGAGTTGGACTTAGCCTACCTTGGATCGCATTCTGCTTATGGTAAAACCGGTGACAGGTCGATGGCTGTAACGGTACACATTTTGTACCGGTACACTTTGATGGTTGTACCGGTACACATGTGCCGAATTTCAAACCCGAGCCTCGAGTTTGCATTTTCGTGGGATTTGTACCGGTACACTTTGGTAGATTTTGAGCAGTTTGAACTATAGGGGTGTTTTTGCAATTGTGGCCTTCTATATGTGTCCCCACGCCCCGTAAGGCTTCTCCTGAGCTGAGAACCAGAGGAAAGCAAGGTAGGGAGCTCTCCTCTCACCTTCTTTGGATTTCCTTCCCATTCTTTTGGATTTTGGTGGATTAATCCCTCTATTTTTCCCTTTTGATGCTTTTCCACCATGGTTGAAGCTTGAGGCTTGGTTTTGAAGCTTGATTGGGGGAAGATCCTTGAAGTTTGAGGACTTTGAGCTTGAATTGAAGCCTCTAAAAGGTTAGTAGTAAGATCTTTTCCTCTAGATTTGGTTTTTGAAGGTTTCTTTGAGATGAAACCCTAAGATAGGCTTTTAGGGTTGATTTTGGGCATTTTGGATTTAGGGCTTTTGGAGCTCAATCTCTTGGATTAGAACCTTCCTCTAGGTTAGATTGGAAGAATTCTAGCACTCTTTTGGAGCTTGAGGAGAGATTTTCACACTATAGGTGAGTTTTAGCCCTTTTGATGATTTGGTTAATGTTCGATCACATGGTTGTTCGTTCGATTCGCTTATCCCTTTTAGAATGTCTTCTAGGGAGCTAGGAGGCTTGTGGACAACTCCGTTCGGCGAAATGAAGGGTTTCGAGACGGTTCGGTGGGTTTGATCTAGTCACATAATGAGAAAATCTCTTTTGTGATGATTTGAGTATCGTAAAATAAGAAAGCATGCATATTCATGTTAAATATATTTATTATGAATTTTAGAATGCTTAAAATGTCTATGTTACATACATTGTATTTTCGGACCTCTATGAAGTAGAAAACTTGCATGTGAGGCTTATGTGTGCATTAGCATTCTTATAGGAGACTTGGGGTCATGTTTCTTATAGTGGAAATAGCATGTGTAAGCGCCTTTGACATAAATTCTCATTGGGCATTGAAACTACTACAATGCCATAAAGAGGCACTAGACAAGATTGACATGTGAAATTGTGAGCTAATGTCATAAAGCGGCATTGAGCTCGGGATATATGTGAACCTAGTGGATAGGGCCATTGAGAGATTTGGAAATTGGAACATGCTTGAATATAGAATTGTCTAAGTGTTATGAAGGGGCACTAGACTTAGTGAATATTGAAACTTCACATTGTGACATAGAACTAGATCATTGAGATGCTAGTGACTTTTACCATGTTAGAGACATGATGACTGGGTATTTGAGAAGTTGACTACGCTTGCTTGCCATTTGTGCTCATTCGCACATGCTTGTGAGGGTCGCTCCCTACAAGCCGGCACTCCGGAGTTGGCCTACGCGACTTATGCTCGCTCGTGCGGTATCGAGAAACCAACGGGGTCGGGAGGGATAGACTCATTCCTAGAGTGGGAATGCTGGAGCTACCACCGACACTTAGGTGGCACAAGTTGGACTACACCATGTAGGTCTTAGAATATGTTGGAAACAATGACATTTAATCGGGAGATGACAATCACTACTAGATAGGATTAGTAGTTGGATTACTATGACATGCTTATAGCATAGTGTTGAGACATGTAGTATACTTAATAGTTTATTTATTGTATCATAGTATACTTGGTTGTCATGAAAGAGCATAATCATCATATATTGTTAGAACGGATCATGTTATCTACTTGCTTGCCACGTTGGGACATAGTAGACATGTATGGGGTATACCACATCTTGATAGAATATATGTTCAATACATTGACATCTTATGCTTTTTGGCATAGTAAATTTAGCAAACAATACTTGCTATTGTATTTACTGTTTATTATTATTATTGTTGCTTATCATACTTACCCTTTTCTTTTGAGGCCTAGTGGTGCATTGAGCTGAGGTCAGTAATTACCCACTGGGAACTATAAATTATAGTTCTCACGCCCTCTGTTTTATGTTTTATTTCAGAGCCTTCCACGCCGGGAGAGGCTAGGGACCGCGGAAAGGGTATCGCCCCGAGCTAGCTTGCTTCGAGGGACGTGTTGATAGGTGGTCTACCTCTCATTGTTTTCTTTTTGGAGAGGTTGAGAGTTGTACCAGTGTATCAGAGACCACCCGTTTTGTGTACTTTTGAGATGGATATTGTACGACTTTATGTTTCCTCTTTATTATTTAGTTTTGTTCCTACTTCTCTTATCATAGATTATAGATGTGTACTTGCTCTGATATCTCTAGTCGTAGATCATCTCTTGCTTTATTTCCGCTGTTGTTGTAGACGCTTTATATGTGTAGACATATGGCAGGTCTGGGCGCGCTACCGGGAGGGCCTCTGCCGGTCCCAGGGCGCGACAAAGAGTGATAATGAACCTAGTGTTAATGAACATAGGTTAACGAGAAAGGCATTAAACCTAATATTAGAGAACATAGATTGTGAAATAAAGGTAAAGAACCTAGAGTCAAGTGAACCTAGGTAGAAAAGAATAATGGACCTAGTGTTAACAACCTAAACTATGAGTATGAAAGCAACAAACCTAAAGTATTAACTTAGGTTGAGTAAAGGCTTGGGACCTAAATAGGTCAATTCCATAGGGTTAAGATCAACCCTTGAGTAATGAGAAATGGATTCCGGAATCCCTAAGAATGAAGGCTGCTAGTGCAGCGGATAAGGCTTGCGACCGAGCGCAAGTGAATCGAGACTGTGGGTATGTTGGCTCTCCTCGCCCGACAGTGATTTAACGGGTATGTTGGTTCTCCTCGCCCGGTAAAAGAGATGGCTAATGAGAATCTTAACTTTGGGTATGTTGGTTCTCCTCGCCCGACAGTGATTCAATGGGTATGTTGGTTCTCCTCGCACGGTATGCCATGAGCTAGAGCTCGAGAGACTTGTGGCCCGGGGTTCGATAGCATTCCTCACCCCATGGCAGACCTACAGTCGAGAGGATTTAAGGCTGAGGTGCATGTGATAGTTCCTTCACCTCGAGCCTGATTGAGCGCGGACTATCCGCGATTGATTGACTCAAGACCGAGTCGAGTGGCATAGTTGGCGAAGATAAAGTAACCTTAGGAAAGGATGGAAAATGAGCTTAATATGGCTAAGGTGTGAGTACCCTTAATAAAGAGTAAAGAACAGCTAATGAGTAAAGAATGATTATGCTAGGGAATAACAATCAATAAAGTATGGCTAAGAACTAAGAATAGCTAATAAGTGACGAATGATTAGCAATAAAGATTGGCTAAGAGTAAAGAATGGTTAAGAATAAAGAGTAGAATCGATAAATCTACTTTCATGAGTTGCATGATTTGCATATTGCATATTCGTGAGGCATGTTATCTGTTAGTTGCATAATTACATGATGATATATGTCACGCCCCGAGCCCCGCCTATTTGGCCGAGTTCGGGCGCGTCGATAGACCGCCGAACGGACAGAGTTTTCCCTGTACGTCTTAGGCGTCGCAATCAATACAATGAACATTACAAGGGTTCCAACCAGGAACAGATATCAATCAAGATTACATAGTGGGAGGTATCAAAAACATAACACATCCTATGTTATTACAAGCATTCACATTCAAACATTTTACATTTTTCATTACATACAACCTCCGAATGCAATTAAGTTATTACAATTAATATTACAGGTTTGATACATTGTTTTCTTTTCATTTCCCTCTACCCCTAGGCTATGCCGACTCGGGGTACCGCTATTTCTGATCTCTGGGGTAGGGCGCTATCTATGGAGCTACGCCCTTGCCTCGCGCCGCCGCGCCGCTCACGTGCGAACCTGTAACACCCCAAAACAACGTGGGGTGAGAACCAACTCCATGGTTCCCAGTGGGTACGGCCACCCAAGGGAGGAGCTCGACCAATAGGTCCAAGGAGGCAACTGCAGGTTAGTTTAATAAACAGATAGATAGATATTTGACTATGCAATTAATAAAACCATACCTTGCCTCGCAAATGCAATATGAACATTATGCAACTATGCAACTGCATAAACAACTAGTAGATATGTTAATTCTACATTTACTTTGCTACTTTAGGTCATTTCATTCAATTGTAAGGTTTCCATTACCTTATGTTCTCAACTCAAGTTCAACTTGCTTCTAAGGTCTCTATTACCTCAGGTTCTTGCCTCGATCACTAGCTTATAAGGTTCCCATTAACCTAATCAAGCTAACCACCCGACTCGGCCTCGAGTCAATCATCCGCGGATAGTCCGCGCACTGGCTGCACCTCAGCCTGGCTGCCGTCGCAGCCTACCGCAGATCTGACTTAACCATCTGGCGGCGAACTCATCGCTCTCACCCAACAACAACTCAAGTCATGACTTAGCCATCTGGCGGCGAACTCATCGCACCTCACCCAACAATGGTTCAAGTCATAACTTAGTCATCTGGCAGCGACCACATCGCTCTCACCCAACAATGGTTCAAGTCAACCTAGGCGGCATCATCCGATAAGCTAATGGGCGAGGAGAACCACACATACCCAATTCCAGCTTATTCTCATGGCATCCCGGGCGAGGAGAACCACACATACCCGTTGAATCACTGCCAGGCGAGGAGAACCACACATACCTGCAGTTATGATTCGCTTGCCATCTCTTTTACCACAATTTCCACCGCTCCATGTGCGGCCACATCACTAGGGATTCCGGAATCCATTTCATAACTCAAGGGTTGGTTTCAAACCCTATAGCATTGACCTATCTAGGTCCAACGTCCTTTTCACCCTAGGTCCAACTGACTCTAGGTTCAACGTCTCTATCACATAACCTAGGTTTACTTAACTCTAGGTTCAATCCATAACCTATGTCCTTTAACACTAGGTTAGATGCCACTCATGATTCATCCTAGGTTCAACAACACTAGGTTCATTGTCATTCATGTCCAACCTATGTTTTATACACTAGGTTAGATGCCACTCGATCTAGTTCACATGACTCTAGATTCATTCACAACCTATGTTCTTTAACACTAGGTTAGGTGCCACTCGATCTATTTGACATCCTATTGTCATCTCGAGTCTACATGTACACGAATCTTATCCAACATGCTCATTATACACATATGTATTAATATGCATTCACTTACTAGCATGGTTTCTTATCATATTAACATGCACATTACATTTAGCATTTCTAGACTATGTCATCAACATGCATTTCATTCTATGCATTATATTTACATGCATCCTTCTAGTTTACATGCATATATATAATCTTTTATATGCATCTACTTTAGCATTTACATCATATCATGCATTACTAGCATTACATTATTATCATGCATTACTAGCATTATGTAACTTGCTCACTATGCATTTCTACTTAGCATTCACATTAACATGCATTGTTTAACACTTATATGCATCAACACGAATTCTTAATATTCTTAGACATAAGGGCGACCTAGTCGCTTCGGTAAGCACAACCCACCTTAACTTACTCTCCGATTGCTTGTAGTCACTTGCAATCGGCCGCCCGCGACACCCGCGACCCGGTTTGGCTCGAACTCTCGCGCGACCACCCAAACGATCTCCGATTTGCGATCCGGAAATTAAAGGTCTTCGGTTATGTGCCACGGTGCTTCAAATCCGTTTTCATGATTTTACGACATCGCCTCGGCCCTCCAGGCGGAAACGAAGCCTAAACGTCCGTTTCTTTAATAACTTTGTAACGGCTCGTCGGATTGCCGATCCGTCTTCGCCAACGCGTTTCGTTACCTAGCAATTAGGTTTATATATGTTCAATTTAGATCAAACCCATCTATTAGCAAAAATTGTATTTTGGAGCCCTAGGTTGCAACTATGCAAGAAATCATCAAATCCCTTCACGAATTAAGCATCAATCATCTAGATAGCATGCTAGGATTCCTCTAAATCCATTTCTAAGCTATTTAAACCAACCATTAAGGATCTACCATTAAAGGGTAGCAAAAGCTTACCTCAAAATTAGCTCCAAATCATGGAGAAGATGAAGAAGACGAAGGCGATCCACCTCCAAGCTTCAATCTCCACCAAATCCATCCATTTTGGGAGAGATTTAGAGAGAGAAATGGAAGTTCTCTCTCTCCCTTCCATGCATGCGTGTGTGTGTGTGTGTCGCATGCGGTTTGGGGCTGCTGCGGCTGAGGAAGGAGAAGAAGAAAAGGGATTAAATCCCTTTTTACCATTTTGCCCCTCAACTATACACTATTCACTACGGGCAGCTTGAAATCTGATAAATTTCGTTGGAGCCCTTCCGGATGTCCGTTTTCGCTCAAATTTGACAGGCATGTTCGGTTTCACTTAATAAGTCCAAAGAAATTTTAATATTTCAGTTTCGACCCCGTTTGGTCACTGAAAACTGTACCGAACTGCAATCTTTATCAGATAGCTTTCGGATTCGATTTCTCTCTCTACGGGTGTCAGAAAAATATGAAACTTTAAATCTAGCCTCATAAAAATATTTCTGACATCTCCGCCAATTTTCATAATTTTCTGACACTGTGCATTTTCTGCTAATTTATCTGCCCCGTTTCTTACAGAAAATTCTAAATCTTCTGTTTTCGCTCTGATTTCAGCACAGGTCATTCCCAACTTATATTTCAGTTCTCTAAATCCAATAAAAATAGTATCTCATACTATTTTTATTTATTTTCACTTTTATATTAAAAATCCGGTATGTTACGTTCCACCGCAACTTCACCGGAACCATTTAAATATACACCGTAACTTCATAGTTTTAGAAGTCTGGTACCTTACAATATATATGTCTGTAGATATTTTTGGACTAACATGATTGCAGTGCCTCCTTGGACCTATTGGTCGAGCTTTTCCCTTGGGTGGCCGTACTCACCGGGAACCATAGAGTTGGTTCTCACCTCACGTTGTTTTGGGGTGTTACAGGTTCGCATGTGAGCGGCGCGGCGGCGCGAGGCAAGGGCGTAGCTCCGTAGTTAGCACCCTACCACCGAGACCAGATAGCAGTATCCCGAGTCGGCTACTTAGGGGTATAAAAATGAAAAGAACCAAGAATGTAATAATTGTAAGAACTTGATTGTATTTGGATGTATGAATCAAAGAATGTATAATATGATGTAAAATATAATATGTGAGATGAATGCTTGTAATAGCAAGTAGATTTATATTTTTGATACTTTCTTATGCAATCTTTGGTTGAAATGTGTTCCTGGTTGGAACTTCATACATTGTATTGATTGCGACGCCTTGAACGTACAGGAGAGACTCTGTCCGCGGTACAGGGAAAACCCTGTCCGTTCGGCGGTTTGTTGGCGTGCCCGAAACCGACCAAAGAGGCGAGCTCGGGGCGTGACATATATCATTTCACGACCCATATGTCAGAATCTACATCATTACGTCCAACTCTAGTTATTTAACTAGGTTATATTCAATAGCATAAAGTTCATACTAACTCTATCATGTGAATATCATGAACAACTTGTTTACACAAGTATACAAAACCTCATATAAAGCATTCTACATATGATCTTTAAACAATTCATTTCACAATATAAAGATATAATCTTGTTATACATGATAAGCACAAAAATTCTGCCGACATGTCTATAATATGGAATCGCATAATTTAGCTTACAAGTTAAATATCATAACTATTCTCCACTTAGTTGTTAATCGATACTAAGTGTCACATTCATAGCTTTACCTCGATTCTCTATTGAATGATGCAATGTCTAACTTGTCTACATAAGTTTTACTAATCTCATAAAAAGCATGCTAACTAAGCTATTTCCAAAATCCCTTTTTCTCTATTGTATAGAGATTTCACTTAATCAGAAATTTACGCATGTTTTATGCATGTACACATTCATTCAAACATATATTTACATGAATATGTAGGAATTATAACTTATTAATGTCAAAGAAGATATAGAGGGAATTCACCCATTTTGGTAAGGTCAAACCCACCGAATCGCTGTCGACTCTTGTTGATCTCGCGAGCGAAGGTATTCTTTAGTCTTCAAGCACCCTACCATTCATACTAAATTAGTCAGAAGCCATACTCAATCCTTCACTTATGAACCTCTAAAGTTCACACAAGAATTCACATATCAGAGGTAGAATATTTACCTAGTTTAGAACCAAGATTAAATCTCCTCTTAACTCATGGAGCACACCAAATCCAACCTACAAAAGTCACCGAAACTCAGCCAACAGGGTTCACACAACATGCTCCAAGCTAACACAAAGAACTCCACCAAAACATCTACTACAACATCAAATTAGTACAAATAGTAGTTAGCTCACCTTCCAAAGCTCCAACTCAGTTTCTACTGAGTTAGGATCGAAGAACCAAAGCCAAAACACTTCTTCTATAGCTGCAATAAGTCTCCCTAAACTAGCTAGCAGCAAAGAAATAAAGAAACAAGCTTAAATCCAACAACATCATGTATACATAGGGTCGTAAGTGGAGATTAACCTTCTAACTTCCAATCAAGCTCACCCCTGGCTAGGTTAGAGGATAATCTTCAACAAAACCTTCTTTTCCACGTTCTCATACTACCAAGAAGCTCCCAACCAACTAATCAAAGAAGGAAAAGAGAGAAAAACCTCAAATCCATCAATTTCCACTCAAAAGATGGAAAGAAATCTTAGAGAGAGAAAGATAGGGGCTTACCCTGTTTCCCTGCAAGCTCCAGCACAAGAAGCCTTAGATAAGGTTGAGCTGAGGCTTTAGAAGATAACCATTGGAGTGAAATTACCATAAAACCCCCACCAACTCAAACTGCTGCACTGGGTACCGGTACTCAATACAAAAAAAAAAGGATTTCGAAATTCCAATGCACTTTCACTCTTCCGGCTACTTAATCACTCAAGTAACATGCCAAAAACCTCTCGACAACCCCTCACAAGATTTAGAGTAGTTCCAATTACCATTCTAACACTAGAACTTCGCAGTTCGCTAAAGCTTAGTGTACTACAGTTACGATGAATGTTGCATTATTATTATGACTGCATTGCACTTTTGTAAGCTTAGTTGCACTCTTTTTCTTCGCGTTGGACTATTATTCACATTTTACGTTGCATTATTATTGTACGGTTAAAACAAGAAGTAAGCTTTTTTAAGAGATGTTGCACGATATTCTTTAATCGTTTAAGCGTTATTTGCACCTTTCGAACGCCGCCCCCTATCGCCGCCACAGCGACTGGGGACGAGAAATACGACGACCTAATTTAAAAAAATTTTTCCTCTGGTTATAGACTCATTGCACCATTTCCTTTAAACCATTGCACTACTTAGGCATATGTTACACCACTTATATCCTTTTTTTTGCACTACTACCTTCGTGTAACTCTCTCCTCCATCCTCCCTCCTCCACTTCCAGACTCTAACGCCATTTATCTCGGCCACGCTTCTTCCACTTCTCCTTTGCAAACGCGTGCTGAAATAAACTCCCCTACGCTTCTTATGGTTGGGAAGAAGACTGCCTGACTACCTTCCAACGGAGTGGGATGTTGCCCTGGTGAGGGAGAAGATTAAACGCCAGCGTCGCACATCTGAGCGGCGGAGATTGCACTGGTGCCAGCCGAAGGATGCACTGTTAGAAGGGGTTGTTGCACAAGTTCTTGTCGCGTTGCTCCATGGCGTTGCACTATTATTCTTATTGCGGGTCGCGCAGTTCTTGTCATTTAGCTTCAGCAAATTTAATTTCTTAAAGCCGAATAGCAAACGCCGGGGCTTACGAATAGCGGGGCCGATTTGGTCCGGGTTTCGATGAGAGCGAGGTTGCGTAAAGCGCAAGGGGTACATTTAATGCCTGCCAGGACCATACGTTAGGGTATACGTATCTCAAGGAATACGCGAGCGGCGGATGTAGACGAGGGGCATTTTGGTCATGTGGCTGAAAATTCGATCTGAATCTACAAAATCGAAAAAATGGCCCACTTTTGCAAAAGCGCAAAACTAGTGAATTTTTTATGCAAATTGGCCAAGGGCCAAATGCAAAAAAACCCTATAATAATTCTATAATTATAATAATATATATTTTTGGTACCATTGAAAAAATATTTTATCATTAAAAAAATATAAAATATATTTTTATATGCTTCCATCTCAAAGCAGCCGTACCAAATGGCCACTAAGTTGTGCCACTCTGGAAGGCTCGGGCGGCAACAAGCGGCATTTCAAATTGCTTCTTTCCATCATTCCTCCTGCTTTCCGACCTCCCCACCCTTCGCTGGCGGAAGCCCCTTCTCCTCCCTCATTTTCCCCACTCCTCTCGGCCCGAGAGAAGCAACCCCTAGGAGAAGGGGAGGTTACAATCCCCTCCCACCCGCACGAAAGCCTAACCTTATCCATTAGCTCCGCCGCGCTTCCCCGCTGCCGGCGAGATGCCGTTGGGATCCGCCGCCGATGGAAAGGAAGGCTGACCTTCCGGCTCCCCCGCCGGCCACCTCTCAGAGCATCCCGATTTCCGCTGCCGCGGATGCTCTCACCTCCTCGTCCTTCTCCTCCTCCTCCTCCGCCTCCGCCTCCCCGCCCGATTTCCTCCGTCACGTTCATGCCGCAATCAAGCGCCACAGGCCTCCTGGTGAGTTACAAGCACCATCTTCTTCATTTTTCCCCATGTTTCTTCTACCAATTTGTGGAATCTAGGGTTTCTTGGCCTTCGATCGGTTACAGATCTTTGCTTTAGGTTGGTTTGCTTATTGAGTACCTTTTCATAGTTCTGTTTTGTGAATATTATTTGCGAGAGTTGTTTCAGGTACAATGCAGTCGAACTTCCCGCGAGCGCGCCGTGTGTTGGTTCCTCAGACAGAGCCATCGAAGAGCACTACCACAATCTCTTCCATGACTGGCAATATGTCAGGCAAGATGCTATCCCTTTCAGGAGCAGTTAGGACGTCAAATGTGGCTTGCTGTCAGAAGAAGGAAGGGGCTTCTGGACCAGCAGCAGCGACTCCGCCAGTTAATCAAGAGGAGTCCTCTATTACTCCTCCTTCTATTTCTGGGACTATTACTAGTACTCGGGATCACAACATCAAACAGCTTGGATCGCAGAAGGACGATTATGAATTGATGTTTGACAGGGAAAAGTCAGCTTTGGGAATTTCTTCATCTCAGCTGGCACCTCCCCATGTCTCGGTTGATGTTGATTTCAAGAAGGACAAAGTTTTTTTATCTGCTGATGCACAATTAACTTTCCAGAGTAAGCAAACATTTTGTTTAAACTTTTAAAATTGGAGATTCAGCTTGATGTAGATGCTTTAGTTAAATGTCAATGGTTTTGTGCTAGGCTTCCCTTCTTCATTTCTCTGTCTTAGGTTCTCTTTATGCAGGTGATAATGCACGATTGACCAGTGGTAGTAAAATGGATGGCATGTCAACTTATCTGCATTCTCTTGCATTGACAGAAGGGGAGGGTTATTTGGCAAATCGGGCAACGCATGATCAAGATCGGAAGCAGCATGGTATTGAGAGCATGGAAGTCTCTGGGAGAGATGAGCAAATTTATGATCTGCATCATGCAGAACCGCTGACTCGGTGTTCAGCTATGGGCTCATCAGGTGTGACTACATTGTCAGTTCACTCTGCTCCAACTTTTCAAAGTACACGGGCTCCGCAGGCTCCAACTCAGATGTCATCATGTGCTGTAGAGACATCTTCAGGCATTCTAGATAATGTTATTCCTAAAGAACAAGGGACTGCTGTTAGGGATGTAGATTGGCAGCAAAATAATCAACAGCTTCTCCATATGAATGAAGCTCTGAAGGAGAGAGCTGTTGCCGGCAGCAATGCTAGCTCTTTGCCTTCTCAAATACGATCTACAAGTAACCCTTCTTCAAGTTTGGAACAAGGGTCTTCTCAATTAAATAAGGCTGACAAGGCTCCTCGTAGAAAGAAATTTGATCCTGATGTTTTCTTTAAGGTGAACGGGAAGCTCTATCAAAAGCTCGGAAAAATAGGAAGTGGTGGTAGCAGTGAAGTTCATAAGGTTATATCTTCAGATTGCATGATATATGCCCTGAAAAAGATCAAGCTGAAAGGTCGCGACTATCCTACTGCCTATGGATTTTGTCAAGAGATTGAGTATTTGAACAAGCTGAAGGGGAAGAGTAATATCATTCAGCTTATAGACTATGAGGTACCCAACCACAAAACTAGTCACCTTTTTGCTATCCTTTTTGATGTCTATCCTGAATTTGATGTTTGCAAAGACGCGAGGCGCAAAATGGTGCAAGGCTCTTCTGGAGCCTAGATGCGAGGCGCACCGCGAGGCGCGTGCCTTAAGAATATGAGGCACACATTACCAAGCCTGGTTTAATTTGATATTTTACATAAAAAACCCAAATAGCCATAAAAAAATAAAATAACCATCAAAAAGTAAAGAAAACACATGCATATTGGTTCTCAATTAAAGAACAAAATATATTTCAATTTTCAACTTAGAAGTTGTTGTGGTGCCAGTGTTCTCATTTGGTCGTTCTTCAAGCATCATCCTCATACTCATGTTCATCCTCAGCGCTTGTATCCTTTATGATCCATTCAATCAAGCTACAACAATGAAATAGATAACATGAAGTCAATAAAAATTAAAGAACAACAAATTGCGAATAAAATTTGAAGATTAGAAAAATTAAATGTCTGAAATGATCTAAGAGAAGAATCAGACAAAGAATGAAAAAAAGAATCAACAAATATGCAACTGAAACAAAGAGTAAAAACATATGGGAAAAAAAAGGAAAAACCTCACAAATACATTAAATGCTATTAATAAATAACTGAAAAAAGGTTCACAACAGAAGATTTGGAAGTATAGAGGCAATACTTACTTGCGTGTTGCTGTAGCTGCTTCTTCTTGCTGCCGCTGCTGCTTGTTCCTACTGTCACTGCTGCTGACCGCTTGCTACCTGTCACGCCCCGGGACCCAGCGGAAGCCCACCCGGCGCGTGCCCAGACCCGCCGTATGTCTAAAACATACAAGGCGTCTAGAACAAAACGATAAAAGCAATAACGATGCGAAAAATAAAGCAACAAAAGGAGAATATCTAGAAGTATCAGAGCAAGGTATATCTATAAGCTACAATAAGGGAAAAGAACATAAGACTAAATCTACTATGTAAAAACATAAAGTAATACAATAGGAGTCTCAAAAACAAGAGCTAAACAAGGTACATAGGTGGTCTCTATACATGGTACAAAACCTCTCTCTCACAAAAACACAAAAAGATAGTAACCACCTAGGAGCAGAAGCGAGCTCCGCTATCTATCAAGCTAAGCGACACCCTTGCCGCGATCCCGTGCATCCGCCGGTGCCGAAGGCTCTGAAAGGAAACCATAAAACAGAGGGCGTGAGAACTATTAAATAATAGTTTTCAGTGGGCAATTACCGACTTCAGTGAAATGCGCCACTAGGCCCAAAGCTAAACAAAGGGTCAGTAAACAAGTATGAATAAGAGCGATATGTAGAACAGGTAAATAGACATGAATACTGGCTACCACAAGATATCTCTACTTAGCATGATTTAGCATAAGTAAGAAAGCTATTCTACCAAGAATATGAGCGAATATGCAATCAACATAAAGTCCACAATGTAATAGTAAAATGTCCAGTTTACTATTCTAGTCAATGTCCACATGTCATGATGAATGCTCAAAGTCAAATCTGAAGAGACCCGCCCGAAGGCTGTCTGACCCTGAGACCCACCCGTAGGCTGTCTGGCCGGTGTCGAGCCTAATGGCTCCGTGGTAGTCAACATCCCTACCCTAGGGATGAGCCTAGCCCACGGCAATCCATTTCGGCGCCCAATCCTGCATAGCGAATATGTATCGCGATGGCTATCTCCGGAGTGCCGGCTTGTAGGGAGCGACCCTCACAAGCATGTGCGAATGAGCACAATGGCAAGTAACCAAAGGATCCGTCTCAAGTACTAAGTCCTCATGTCTAACAACATGGAATACGTCACATCTCTCATAGGCCTATCTCTATGTCATCATGTCTCTAACATGGAATATAAAAGATGTTAATAGCCTATCACTAAGTCTCAGATAACAGTTTCATAGTTTACTAGTCCAAGTGCCCCTTTATGACACTTTCGGTCTCTATGTCCAAGCATGATAATTATGTTCATGAATGCATAATTCTAATCATTTTCATTGTACGAGACAAGTACCCCAACTTGCAAAAAGAACCACTTCTCACATGCATGCTAAAAACCCAGAATACCCTACTACATAGAGTGAAAAATTTCATGATACATAAGGCATGCATTTTAAGTGTTCTAAAATTCACATAAATTCTATTTAGCATGGATTTGATGTCAAATTGAGATTATGACAAGTACAAAATGCATAGGGGCCATTTTGCTCCGTTTTCATGAAGTCAAACCCACCACAACTCTTGCAACTCTTCGTAAGCTCTGACGAAGAGACCCACTAGTCTCTTAGCACCCTAAAGATGTAGGAACAAGAGTCAAACGGACCTTACGAACAATACAAAGCTCAATCATTAACCATCTCAAGCTAAGGTGGAGAAAAACTGACCAAGTGTGAAGGAAGCTCTCTATCTCCAAATAGGAGTTAGAGTCCTTCAAATCCAACCTAAACCAAGGTTCTAAACCAATCAATTTGGTTCTAGAAGCTACAAATCCAAAGTCCCCAAAAATAACCCTAAATCTCATTTCTAGGGTTTCATCTCAAGAAATCTAATAAATCATGAATCAAAAGCTAGAATCATGTTGCTAACCTCTCTAGAGATCCAAACCAAGCTTGCAAGTGAGCTAGGGTTGAACCTTCTTCCCCCAACAAGCTTCAAGCCAAGCTCCAAGACCTCCCCAAGGATGGAAATACCACCAAGAAGCAAAAAGGGACAAAATGAGGTAATTAATCCTCAAAAATCTCCATAATATCCAAGGAAAATCAAAATAAGGGAATGGAGGGGCTCCTCATCTTGTTTCCTCTGTTCCCAAGCTCAAAGAAGCAGCAAAGGGGCGTAGGTGACGATATAAAAGTATTGCAATTGCAAAAACACCCCTGCAGTTCAAACTGTTCAAAATCTGCCAAAGTGTACCGGTACACGGGAAAGTGTAGGTACAAATCCCGCGAAAATGCAAACCCGAGCCTCGGGTTGGCAGAAAATCAGAAGTGTACCGGTACAACCTTCAAGGTGTACCGGTACAAATCCTGTACCGGTATAACCATCGACCTGTCACCGGTTTCACCTGTGCAGAGTGCAATCCGAGGGCAGCCTAAGTCCATTCCTTTGGTGACCTTAGCGCTACATAAAATACCATATTCCTCGGGATGCGAGCCATGGGTCGGACCACTGTCCACGACCCTCCATAATATTCGAAAAAAGTCGGAACGCAGAGCAAACACTCGAACCTTACTATTTGCAAAAGTTCAGTGTGTTACACTACCACTGCTGCTGGCCTCTGTGCTTGATTCCACTACTTTGTTGCTGTTTTCCGCTGCTTCCTGCTGCTACCGCTGCTGATTTTAGGATTTCTTGAAATATGTTAACGGGTTCAAATATAATAATCAAACCCAGAATCCGACAACCTGAAAACTTGAATCCTAAATTCTTCTAAACTTAAATATTGTGACGCGCGTGCGTCAGCAACAACCCTTCGCCTCACTATTGCTGACGCGTTGAGGTCGTGCACCACGGACGCGCCTTTTCAAATTATAGTGCGTTTTGGCATTACTTGCTTATCAACAATATTCTTCTCTTGAATAAATATATATATATATATATATATAGTATAAAATTGAACGGTTGAAAATAAAAATCTCATAAAAAATGATGATAAAAGACTTGAATTTAAGATCAGAGGTACGGATCTTACTCTAAATAGTGAAAAAAAATTTCTATAAAAGTTTCATCAAATTTGAATTGTTTTACACCGTTAAATTCACAAACGCATCATATCGACCATTAAAATTGTCATTTTCTAGCCAAATAATGTTGAAAAATTGTGAACTTTAGTTTCTAAATACTTTCAATAGTGTAGATCAAGTCTAATGGAGCCGATCGTCGATTTGGAAGCTACATCATTGAAAACAAGTTGGTAGCACAGAGGCCTCCGTGCTACCGAAAGTATACCAACCTAGCTCTCTCTCTCTCTCTATATATATATTGCTTGTATAGTATTGATATCAATATTCATGATTAAATCTGGTAATGTCTGCAGACATCTCTCAAGTTGTGCACTTATATTATGTATGTTGTTGTTCTTTCCTTCGTATTTGATTGTTGAATTGGTAATGATACTAATACTCTTGAAATTTTTGTTTGCACCAATTATTTAACATGCTAATTGACGAGAAATTTCTTTACTAATATGAAGAGATCTAAGATGTTAATCCAAGCAACTTCCTTGCATGGATTGGAACGCCATTGGCATATAACTAAACTAATCTACTTGATAATTAGAGTCTTATTTAATGATTCATGAGAGCACAAATCTACATGAGTCCTTGGGACGGATGACAATTTCCCCCGTGGATGTAGGCCCTTCGGGGATTTGCCCCTAATTGGGCAGGGATTGGGGGTGGTTTATCCTCATGGGTATAAGGATAGGGGTGATTTCGTCCCCGCTGGTAAGGAAGAAGCTGGGATGGGGATGCTACTTTCTCGCGCAGCAAAATTCCTGATTTCTGCTAGTATTTTTCCTTGAAAATACAACATATATCATATATCGAATATATCTTAGTATATTATACATATGCATATAGAATGCTAGCTTTAATGCTCTTGACTCTTCATAAATTCTCAATTTAATCAAACATCATTAATATGTTGAATTTATTATATAGTATATTAGTTAAATAGTGTTGGACTGCTATGTAGTTTTGCTAAATTGATGTGTCATGCTTAATAATTTGATAAATAATAATAAATAAACTTAATAATTCAACCAAGTTAAAATGTTTTAAATTGAAATTAATCTAACTAAATTTTAATTAAAAAAATTTCTTTAAAATATTTTGTAAAATTTCAACAGATCCCCATGGGGATGGGAATTCCTGTGGGGACGGATAGGGAGGGACTTTTCCTCGTTGCCGGGGGCCGGGTGGGGTTGGGGGACGACCAAACTTCCATATTAGAATTGTCACGCCCCGCGACCGCCCGCCTATTTGGCCGGGTCGCGGCGCCACGAACAGACCGCCGAACGGACAGAGTTTCCCCTGTACGTCCTAGGCATCGCAATCAATACAATATACGAAGTTCCAACCAGGAACTGATCTCAATCAAGATTGCATAATGAAGTATCAAAAACATAACATATCCTATGTTATTACAAGCATTCATTCTCAAGTTCCACATAATACATTTTGTTTACATTGAACTTCCAAAATACAATCCGATTATTATATTACAGGTTTGTTTTCTGTTCTATAAACCTCTAGGCTAGACCACCACTGGGTACTGCTACCTCTGGTCTCTGGGGTAGGGCGCTATCTATGGAGCTACGTCCTTGCCTCGCGCCGCCGCACCGCTCATGTGTGAACCTGAAACACCCCAAAACAACGTGGGGTGAGAACCAACTCCATGGTTCCCAGTGGGTACGGCCACCCAAGGGAAAAGCTCGATCAATAGGTCCGAGGAGGCACTGCAACATATTAGTTCAACAATATACAACATATATATATATTCAAATTGAAATACATACCATGCCTCACAATATGCGATATGAAAATCATGCAACTATAGTAGATCAATTGATTCTACATTTACTTGGCTAATATTAGCTCATAACATCCAACTCTAAGGTTTCTATTACCTTAGGATTACACACAAGTCCACTGGCTTCTAAGGTCTCTATTACCTTAGCTCTAGCCTCTATCACTAGCTTATAAGGGTTCCACTACCCTAATGAAGCTATCCACCTGACTCAGCCTCGAGTCAATCATCCGCGGATATTCCCCGCACTGGCTACTCAACAGCATACCGCTCTCCGTGACTTAGCCTCTTAGCGGCGAAATTGTCGCACACGCTGAACCCGGCTCAAGTCCCTTGACGTAGCCATTCTGGCGGCGAACACGTTGCACTTACCTAGCGAGGATTCAAGTCATGACCTAACCATCTGGCGGCGAACTAATTGCACCTCACCCAACAATGGTTTCAGTCACGACTCAGCCACCTGGCGGCACCCGTATCGTACTTACCCAGCAATGGTTCCAGTCAATCCCGGCGGTCTGATCCACAATTGGCTTAACAATCTGGCGGCGAAATTGTCCCACACGCCACGACAATGGTTCAAGCCTCGGGCGGTGAGCTCCAAGTGCTCGCCCCCGATCCTCCCTAGGTATCAACCTCGGCGGCGAAATCGTCGCACACGCCCTAGCCTTGATACCAGGGTCATCACAAGTCCTGGGATTCCGGAATCCACTTCCACAGGTCGAGGGTCCATAACCAACCCTATGCTGTCGACCTAGAACATCCTAGTGGCTAATACAACTATACTCAACAACCTAGGTTCAATACCACTCTAGGTCCAGGTCTCAGTCACATAACCTAGGTACAATCGCTAGGTTCTATATCATCTCTACCTAGAGGTCAACTTCTAGGTTCACTTGTTCAACCTATGTTTACTAACACTAGGTTCGATGCCACACACCTAGACTTGTTCGACTCTAGATTCACTTGTTCAATCTATGTTCTTTAACACTAGGTTAGGTGCCACTCGATCTACCTGACATCCTAGTTGTCCAATCGAGTACCATAAAGTTCTCATGTCAATCAACTCTCTCATTCTAGAGTTATCATCTAGTTCACATGCATATCTACCTAGCATATTCTCACAATGCTAATTATGCATTCTTTAATTTATCTAGCATTATTTATATGCATCTACTTAGTATTTTACCACATGCATCATCTATGTCATTTTGTTAACATGCATCAATATGAATTCACTTTACTTAGACATACAGGTGATCTAGTCGCTTCGGTAAGCACAACCCACCTTAGCTTGCTTTCCGATTGCTCGTCGACACTTGCAATCGGCCTCCCGCGGTACTCGACACCCGGTTTTGCCCGATCTCGCAGTTGCGCTCCAACCGCGCGCCGCTTTGCAGTTCCGAGAATTAAAGGTCTTCGCTTTGTTGTTACGGTGCTCGGGACCCAATCTCGCGATTTTTGGACGTCGCCTCGGCCCTCTTGGTCAAAACGAAGCTCGCTCGGCCTTATTTTGCCGATATCTTTACACCCGCTCGACGAATGCTCAATCCGTCGCTTCCCACGCGTTTAGACACCTAACAATTAGGTTTACAGAGGGTCACATAAGATCAAACTCTCACAAATACCAAAACCCCATTTTGGGTGCCTTAGATGTTACTATAGCCAAATCCACCAAATCAATCTATGAAATGGGGGAAATCCATCTAGATAGTATGCTAGGGTTCCAAATAATCCAATTTTAGAGATGAAAAACCCATCTCTAAAGATCTACCATGAGAGAGCTTAGAAGCTTACCTCTCCAAGGAGCTCCAATGGTGTGGAGAGGAAGAGAAGAAGATGGAGATGATCTCTTCCAAGCTCTACTCCTTCTCCTTCTTCTCCTTCCCTTCTCTTTCTCTTCTTCTTCTCTTTTCTCTCTTCTTTCCCTTTTTCCTCTTCTTCCACGATCAGAGAGAGAGGGAACAGTGAGGGAGAGAGGGAATGAGAGAGAGAAAGAGAGAGAGAGACCCCTCTCATAACCCCTCTCATGGCCATTTTGCACATAAACCCCTCAACTTTTCATCCCTTACACTGCCCAGACTGGGCAAAACCCGCGCAGAGGGACCGGTCTCTTCCTACCTGGGATCGGTCCCAGAGGACCTTCCCCCCAATCCACGCGCTCGGGAACTGGTCCCTCCAACCTGGGGACCGGTTGCATTGCGCGTCGCCGCAACCACCAGCCGATGGGACCGGTCTCTCCCTGCCAGGGACCGGTCCCCGAGAGCAAACCCGCGCAGGCCATGTTCGGGAACCGGTCCCTCCCGCTAGGGACCGGTCCCTAAGAGCAGATCTGCCAAGCGCAGGTTTTTGCACTATTTGCTCTCGCGGACTTCATTCCAATGCACTTTTTGGGTTTCGTGCCACTCCGGCTTTTCCAAAGGCTACTCGCTCGACAATTAGTCGATCTTGGACGAAGTCCAACTCTCGGGTTTCGAGAATTCACTTCCTTACTAGAATAGTGTGTAATATTTGTATAGTAATATATTATTTGGCTGTGATATTTTTGTAAATAAGTAAATTGATTAATAATTACGTGCGCATGCTTGTTATCAAGCAATTATAAATATAAGTTCGCTTTCATGTAGGTTGGAAAATTTAGTCACTACCATTATCTGAGGAAGTCATGTCAATGTCATTGTTATTAGAGTTGGCCCTGGGGCAGCTTTCTAAAGGCGGAAGGTGAACAGAAAGCTCAAGTGTTTCCAAAGCCAAGCCACAAGGCATGCTGAGCTAACATATTATAAACTGAAATCAACAAAATAAATAATTCACAAGTGACTCCCGACCTTGCAAAGAGGGTAGAAGAGAGGTTGTATAATTTTCATCTGCTGCTTTTGCTGCTCATTCATGACTTTCATCTGCTTAGGTTTTCCAAATTCTCAAGTTTTAACGCATCATAAATGATTCTAGGTCAAGTATTAGGTTCTATTCGCTTCCACTACGCAGTTCGAGTCATCAAACACCGCGAGATGCTTTCCTTTGAGGTTAGGGCTTCGCACTTGAGGCGCAAGGCGTGCGAAAAGAAATTGATAAAGATGTTCCCTCTTAGGAAATAATTCATTAAAAGTTTGCAACTACATTTAGGTAACTCTTCTTTTACTGGTTGTGAAATTTTTATGGTGGATGTTCTTTTCTATGTGGCATATATGCGTTGGGTCTTCTTGGTGCTTAGTATGGAAAATTTACAGTATATGAAGGTCAGAAAAATGTTGATGGCTTATATTGAAAAATATTTTCTTCGTCAAAGATCCATTTGAATTTGCTGAAACCTAATTTTCAAAGGGACATAGAACTTTGCCTTTGTCAGTTTAGGCATGGCTGTTTGCACTTTGGGAGATATATTTCCTGAAACTCTTCAAGTTATTCTCTGCTGGTCTGATTTACTAGGTGACAGATAAAAGCTTGCTTCAAGAAGGGTCCATGAAGATAAAGGATGGAAGAATTAAAGATGACCATCACATTTATATGGTACTTGAGTATGGAGAAATTGATCTTGCTCACATGGTTGCACAAAAGTTGAAGGAGACAAGTAACCCAAGTTTGCAAATAGATGAGAATTGGCTGAGGTTTTACTGGCAGGTAATGATCATTTTCATGTACTTGAATGTTTTCCATCTTCCAAAAGTTCTAATGATATAGTCAACTGATAAGATCTTGTGGGGCCTTTACTTATCCATTTTTCTCCTGGAAAATGACTTTAAATGTTATCTGTGTTTAAGTGAAATGAGTTTTGATATAAGACAATAACAGCCTTTAGAAAGCAAAACCTTCTGTTCTATGTGTTGCTCTTTGCTAAGTGGTTGTCAATCCTCTATGCTCTTTGCTAGGTGGTTTGTACGGCAAGACTACCTAGACACTAGTCAATTAAGTAGGCACTTCTATGTAGACTGGGCACCTAATGCCTTAGGCAACCACCAACAGACTCTCCTATCCTGCCTAAAGTGTCTCAGTCGCAGCCATTAGTATTTAATTCACAATTTAATGGAAATTAGTTTTCTGATTTATTTATACCTTTTTACAATAGTATACCTTGTTGTACATACTGTTGCACCTCAAAGCTAGCAAAGAAATGGCACATGAACTTCAGTTCTTCACAAGAGCTAAGCATACTTTCAGTTTCTAATACTGTATTTGCTCTTCATTTCTCTTGTATGAGCATGCTCTATCCGTCAAACGTTGTTTAGTGCTCGAAGAGAAATACCATTGTCCTGTACATCTGTTAATTTGTTATTGAAGCAAGACTAAAGCTAGATAATACTATTTGACTTTCAGGCTTGCTAATGAACCTTCAGTTTTCGAGTTCGACAATGGGTAACAATGGGCCAGATAATGTTAAATTTTAGTTGGATCAATTCGTGCGTATTGATCTACAGGAGCATCCTTTAATAGGTTTACTACTTTTAGCCTTCTTTACCAGGGGAAAAAGCTAGTTCTTTAACAATAATTAAGCTGCATTTGCAATTCATTGCTATCATTTTAACCTTCATCTTGTGATGATTTTTTTTTTTAGTTTTTACAAACAATAAATGGTTTTTTTGAGCAGAAATAATTTGTAAAAGCAGCAGTGATATGTAGTAGCTTTTGAGATAACGCAATCTATATAGTGTAAGTAAAACTGCTGCATGTTTCTTTATCCTTCCCCAGCAATGGCCGTCATCTGTTGAGGTTTAAATATTTTTACATGCTCTGAAACTTCTTGATTCCTAGATGCATGCAATTGCTTAATGATAAAGTGAACGATATGTTTATAACGTATTGAAACTGAGCTCAGAAATATTTAGATTTGCGTAGCTTGTTGGCCAGCAAACTAAATTAGATGCAACACTTCCTCCGAGTAAAATTTGACAAGATTGCAGCTTAATATATAAAGCAAAGTGAGTAATTTTTGGCTGAAGGGATATGCCATCGTCAATCTCCACCGATTAGTTGTGTCCACTGCAAAGTCATCTTATTAGTCAACGGATGTTGCATTGCTCTCTATGTGAACAATGGCCTGTCAACTGCATGATATACATTAACATAATATCTGAAGGTCTCAATGTTCTTGTACTTGATTTACTGGTCCAGAATGTCAGCTCATGAATTTTACTTTTAAGATTAAATAATTAATGACAGTTAACTAAAGAGGAATCATATATCAGTGCTATTAAACTTTTATTCTTATTAGACAACCGAATTATTGTTCTTTCTATGAGGACGAGATCTCTTCTTTACTGATTACAGAGACTATTGTCACTACTCGTCTCATTTGTAGTACAAGAGAAATCAATATTTTTGTGAGCCATTTGTGATCGATCACCATGTATTTATGTTTTGTTGCATGAAATGGAAGCGGATATGCCATCCTATTAGAAAAATACCATTTGGCATTCATCCTCGTGTTATGTCTTTTCTCTTAAAGTTTAATTTCTCTTGTTACTGCAGCAAATGCTTGAAGCCGTTAAAACAATACATGAGGAGCGTATTGTCCACTCTGATTTGAAGCCTGCCAACTTTTTACTGGTCCGGGGCTCTTTAAAACTTATCGACTTTGGCATTGCTAAAGCTATATTAAGTGATACAACAAATATCCAGCGTGATTCACAGGTTATCATCTTTTTTTATTTCTAAGATTGTATTGGCTTCAAGTTATTTCTTGAACTAAAAAGTAATTGCCTCTTTGGTCTAAGCTTCTAAAGCAATATCTCTGCTTTGAAATGTAGCTATTAAGTGTTTTCTTGGAAGCGAAAGTTTTAATTTGAAGCTCTTGTTCTTACAGTTGTAAGAAGTTGGTGAATTATGCCATGAAAATCTGTTAGAGCTTTTTCAAACAACTCGAGTCGAACAATGCTTTGTAGAAGCTCCAGCTAGGCCTAACAAGCCTTTAATTGGGAAAATGTTCTGATGGATGAATACTATTTCTGTTGTCGACTGAATCCAGGTGGGAACACTGAACTATATGTCCCCAGAGGCATTCATGTGCAACGAGCATGATGCAAACGGGAGCACAATCAAGTGTGGACGGCCATCAGATATCTGGTCTCTTGGCTGTATTCTATACCAGATGGTGTATGGCAAGACACCGTTTTCGGAGTACAAGACCTTTTGGGCCAAGTTCAAGGTCGTAACGGATCGGAACTACCAAATCATTTATGAGCCCGTTTCTAATCCGTGGCTCATTGATCTCATGCGCAGATGCCTTGCATGGGATCGCAATGAGAGGTGGCGCATTCCACAGCTTCTTCAGCACCCGTTTCTTGTTCCTCCTATAGCACGAGAGCCGTCCCCTGATCACCCATGGAAAGCTCTACTGGAGAGGGTTGGGGTATATTGGAACAATCCAGATGTTTCTAGGTTGTGTTCTGAACTTCATAAAGTGGTAGCCGAGTGCGAGAAGGCAGGAAGAGTTTCAGCTACTGATGTGGAGCAAAGCACATTGTGATTATGTTATGTAGACATTGTGTTTTGGTAATCTAGTAGAGATTAGCGCTTTCTTCCACTGATGCAGAAATATATGTGCATTCTATGTTTGGAACTCTTCTGCTATGGCTGCTTTCTGGGCCTGTGTGGCCCAGAAAAGTTTTGTGATGGTTGATCTAAAATGACCTCAAGAAGGTTCAATTTCTGTTAATGCCCCCCCAATGATCAGTGCCTTTCACACAGGTCATGCTGAGAAATACTATTTTCTGCATAGAAGTAGAAGATCATAATGAAGCAGCTGCAAATATGACATTTCGCTGCACTTGCTCCTGTAATGAAAAGGCACTTTTTTGTGTGCACTGCCCATTTGTAGGGAGGAACGACAAAATGATGCAGCTATTAGCAGCTTTGACGATTTTAAACATCTATATAATCCTTATCTTTTGATTTTCATTAACAAAGTGCTAGATTATTATCATACTTAGGGCTTGTTTGGTTCATTTATTTTGAACTATGGAATCGGAACAAAATTTATTAATTTTGATAGTTGTTTGTTTTACCGGAATCAAATTTCGATTCTCATTTCACTACGGAATGGGAATGACTCAATCCATTTAGGGCATGTTTGGTTGCAAGGATTCGAGGTTTGAAATGAGCATTGGAATGAGCTATATCTATTGTCAGTATTTGATTTGAGGGATAAGTATTTCGATTTTTATTTCAGGGGGAGTTGAATCTGTCCAAAATGATTCCTAAAATGGAGGCGGGAGTCAATTTTGATTCCGGAACATTTTTTTTTCAATAATAATTATTTATATTCAAATATAAATATAAATATAAATATAAATTTAGATTAAATTATAGTTTTAAATTTAAATTCTTAATATAAATTCAAAATTTATTAATTTTTAAAATTTTAATTTTAATTTTAATTTATAACAAATATATGTATCTTAATATGTAAGTACTTATGTTAAAACTTAATCCCAAAAATATTCACGATATGCGAAGCACATTCTCGTCACATCACATCAGTCAGGCAATATTATTATAATTTTTTTGTGCAGAAAGAACCTGTTGCAAAATCTATAGAACAATAGTATATAATGTTCGTAATATCATCATGTAGAACACAGCGGAAGTATTCGTTCGTACTTTTGCAGAAGCTATTCGCGCTACGACGCAACGAGCCCAGATCGTAGAGGTTGATTCACGTGTCCTCGGATCGTCCTTGAAGGTCTTCTAACGCTCCAAAACTCGCGGTGGATCGAACTACAAATGAGCACGATCGCAAATCCACCGTTCAAGACCCTCTAGAATCTATAATCTATCTATAACTATATATTATTCCTCAATAATTGCACACGTTTTGCTAGGAGGCCAGGCGTGGGGCGCGGGCGGAGCCGGGAGCGGGAGCGGGCGCGGCGCGGGGGCGGGCGCGGTGAGGGTGCGTGGCGCGCGAGGGTGCGGACGGGGGTGCGAGCCGAGGGCGGAGGGCGACGCTTGGCCGGCGGGAGCGGAACGGGCGCTGGCGCGCGGGCGGGCACTGGCGCTGGGGCTGGCGTGGGCGCTGGCGCAGGGGTGGGCGCTGGCGCTAGCGGTGCGGGCGAGGCGGCGACGTCGAGGGGCTGAGGCGCGCGGGCGGCGTGCGCGCGGGGCGCAGGCGCCGACGTGGCGCGTCGCCGGGTCGGCGCGGAGCGGAAAAAAAAGATCGCGGCTCCTTGGGTGACCACGTGAGATATATTATATAATATATATATATATATATTATATATATTTATTATATATATAATTTTATTTTTTAAATATATATTTATTTATTATATTTATTTATTTAATATATATAGTATTTTATTTGTATATAGATATATTATCATATAATAATTTATTATATAATTTACTATTTATTTTTATAAAATATAAAATATAAAAATAAATGTTAAATAATTTAGACTACTGGTATAAGATATAAATATTAGTTTTATAATATTGAGCATACACATATAAATTGTACATTAAAAAATAAAAAAAATTAATGCAGCTTAAGTTAATTTTATATTTGACGAAAATTAATTGTGAGAATCACAAATAATGATTTCTTATCTCATTCACTAACTACTGGGGGACCAACGATACCTACTAAAATTATTTCACTAGCTAATGGGGGACAATTATGCCTATTAAAATTTTTTGATGTACTTATTGCACCATTTAAAATTTGAAATTAATTTTTACAACTAATTTTCAAAATTAAATTTTAAAATAACTACCCGCAGCATCGCGCCGGTCCCATAATTAGTAATAGGTTAATGGAGGATGTGGTTTCTATGTTTTTCTCTTAGTTTTCTTATTTTTCCTTCTTCTTTTTATGTGAGATCGCCCGCATATTTATAAGGGATTCCAAAATCCTAATAGGTGCGTAAGAGATAAGGCCAAATCGGTTATTGATTGTTATCCTAATATGATTAGAATTTATCTCTAATTAGCTTTCCAATTTAAAAGCGAGATTAATTCTAATCCAATTAAATAACATAATAACCGTCGGATCGAGCCCGATCATGGGCGCACCCGATTCGATTTAACCGAATGCCAACACATCCTCACCAAGGGAATGCCGCGTTGTCAACTTATTTTTCAACAAATTTGGTTTCGTAGAAAACCACAAAAAAACATTAACTATTTTGAGAAAAATCGCAACATGTGCGTAGCAAAAGGAAACAAAAAAAAATTACATAGCTACTTAAGCATAACTTGTCACGCCCCGGGACCCAGCGGAAGCCCCCCGGGACGTGTCCAGACCCGCCATAAGTCTCAAACATATAAGGCGTTTACAATAAAACGATAAATAAAGCAATAATAAATGAACATTTAGGAGTATCATAGTATAGTACAACTAGAATCTACAACAAAGGAATAAACAAAAGCTAAAAGTAGTGTCACGCCCCAAGCCCCGCGTATTTGGCCGGGTCGGGCCGCCGACAGCGCCGAACAGATAGGGTTTCCCCTATACTTCGGACAGAGTCTCCCCTGTACGTTCAAGGCTCAACAAACAGTACAATACAAGAGGTTCCAGACAGGAACAATATTCGTACACTGATTGCATAATGGAAGGTATCAAACAATATAAAACATCCAACTTATTACACGCATTCACATTCATACATTTTTACAACTCAAATACAACTTATTTTCATCCAAATGCAATCTAAGTTATTACATCATTTATATCTTTAATACATTTTTGTTTTTTTCATTCACTACACCCCTAAGCTATGTCGACTCGGGGTACTGCTATTTCTGGTCTCTGGGGTAGGGCGCTACCTACGGAGCTACGCCCTTTCCTCGCGCCGCCGTGCTGCTCACGTGCGAACCTGTAATACCCCAAAACAACGTGGGGTGAGAACCAACTCCATGGTTTCCAGTGGGTACGGCCACCCAAGGGAAAAGCTCGACCAACAGGTCCAAAGGAAGCAAACTGCAGGTTAGTTTAATAAACAGATAGATATGATATCTAGAGTATGCAACTAACAATACCATGCTTTGCCTCACAAATGCAACAATGCCAAGCTATATGCAAATCATGCAATAATGCAACTATACAACCAACTAGTAGTACATTTGATACTACTTCAATCCGGCTAACCATAGCTCATCCAATTGACTTCTAAATTTTTCCTCTATCTTAGATTCCTGTTAATCTCAATTCTATTCATAAGGTTTCGTCTACCTTTACAAGCTATCCACCCGACTCGGTCTTGAGTCAATCATCTGCGGAGTACTGCACAAAGCCAGGCTCGAGGCGAAGGACGACTTACTTGCACCTCAGCCTTAAATCCACTCAACTAGGATATCGAATCCACTCTATAGCTCATGTATTTGTCACCCAATCACTTGGCTAACCCGAAGGTTCGCCACAAACTCACGTCTCAAAGTCTCATAGGGGAGGAGTTTTTAATCGCTCGGCTACCCCCGAGGCCGCCTGCGGACAGCTAGCTACTGTCTGTACAGCTCACGACTGCCCCTCGTGTGACCAAAACTCTGGAGTGCACAGCTTGTGTGGAGTGACCACCACAAGCGCAGGCAGGCTATGTGAGTATGATCCAATCCTCGTCAACTGAGGATACCCTGTTAGCTAGGGTCATCATCATCACGGAATCAATGTGTTCCTATACTCATCATCCTAGTGTTTCAACTACACTAAGTTCTCATATCATACATTATGACCTATGTCAAGTGTCTCATTTGTACTAGGTCCCATGCCACTCACCTAGATCCAATTGACTCTAGGTTCAATGCCCTCATCACACAACCTAGGTTTAATTAACTCTAGGTTCAATCCACAACCTATGTTCACGACACTAGGTTCAATGTCATTCTTCCTAGATCTTGCTTCTAGGTTCACTTGTTCAACCTATGTTCACGACACTAGGTTCAATGTCATTCTTCCTAGATCTTGCTTCTAGGTTCACTTGTTCAACTTATGTTCACGACACTAGGTTAATGCCACTCGATCTATTCGATACCTAATTGTCCACATCGAGTTTCTATAAATATCCACATTATCAACATGCATATTATACTTAGCCTTTTCTCATTATGTCACTATGCTCCCTTCTAGCATGTAGGTTAACATGTCATATGCAAATAACATCTAGCATATATTTCAACATAGCAATTTGCCATTATCAACTAGCATGCATTTCTAATGCATCAACATGCAACTATCAACTAGCATACATGATATTTATATGCAATTATCAACAAGCTAGTATTCCCATGATGCTAGCATTGCCTATGTTTCCATTTAACAATTAGGTTCACATGCATAATTTCCTAAACCTATCAATTAGGTTTACATGCATTATCTTCACCTAGCACATTTGTCACACCCTCGCCCCGAGATTGCTATCAATTTGGTCTGGTTCGGGCGCGGCGAACCGACGCCGAACGGACAGCACTTTCCTTGTCCGCCCAAGGCTAAACGACGAGATCATGTATACAAGTTCCCAAGTAATACACTTGCTTACCTACACGATCAAACAACGATAACGAAGCACAAATAGTGCTTATCAACCAAGAGCAAGCATCACAAGTAAAAGCATACAAGTGAACTCAAAAGAGAGACAAACTTATCTATTGAATTCATTAACTTATTACAAGTATCACCTTACATTCTTTCAAAACTTGTATAAATATATACAATTCTCTCAAACCTCACCCTATACATCATCTACTCTCAAAATAAGTATAGGGTAGAGCTAATGCAAAAGGGAGTAAAGCTATGTACTAACACCACTAGGGCGCTATGCCCTTGCCGCGATCCTTGCGCTCGCCGGGGATACTCGAACTCGGACCTGTAGAGAGTGGGGTGAGAACTATCTTCCATAGTTCCCAGTGGGTTCGGCCGCCGACTCCGCCGATCTCCCCACTAGGTTTGCAGGCACAGATAGATATGCAAATAGATAGTTATATGAAATTGAAAGTATTGACGGTAATAAGCTGATATGAAATCAAGATCTAACTATGCCTCAATCCAGTATTATGCATGCATGCACATCATAGTGAAACCTGTAGCTATCATACTACTATGCACAAAAAACCATGGAACTCATCAGGTTACCCAATCTCTCGGCGAACTCGAGGCTCGCTCACAATCTCACATGTGTAAGTCTCATAGGGGAGGAGACTAACTATTCAGCTACCCCCGAGACCGCCTGCGGACAGCTACAATGGTCCAAGGGCAACTACACTGGCCCTCCTCGTGTGACAACCTCCGGAGTGCACTACCTGTGTGGAGCTACCACCACAGGCGCAGACAGGCTATGTGAGCTCGATCCAATCTCAAGAACTAGGAACATCCTACCAACTAAGGATGATAACAATATAGAATCAAATGTTCTAGTACTTAATCACATAGTGTCTCAACTACACTAATGTTCTCATGCCACTCTTTCTCTTGTTTAATGGTTACTAGATGCTACTCGTTTTGTGTTTATTGTTAACTAGACGCCACTCGTTTTGTTGACAGGTTCTCAATCCACATAAGCATGTTCGTTCCTTATCAACTATCCTTTCATTATAGGGTCTCAAGTCATTTGACACTGTCTCATGCATACTAGATTTAAGTGTTAAGCAACTCAACTCTACACTACTCTACTAGCATGCAAGAATATGTAATAATTACATTTAGCACCCTATAATGCAATATTACAATATGCAATTTGATCGACTTGACAAACTTAGACATAGGGAGCAGTTCAACTGCTTCGGGATGAACACCCCCCACCTTTTGGTAGTGCCGTAAAGGTTGAGAAAACTTGACTTCGCGATCCTAATCGTCGCCTCGACTCCTCGGGCCAATCCGAACCCTCGGGCGCTTGCTTCGGCGATATCTTCGCACTCGCTCGTTGTATCGATGAACCGTCTTCGCCTACGCATTCGAAGACCTAACAATTAGGTTTCCGACCCATCAAAATAGATCAAAATCCTAGATTTCCAAAAATCTCCAAAACGTGCCCTAGATTGGCAACGATAGAGAAATCCACGGTGCAAGCTTCAAATTCGAGCTCGAACCATCTCCTTAACCTCAATAGGTTCCATTCGAACCCATTCTAAAGCATAAAGCCCTAACTCAAGAAATCCACCATTGTAGGGTTAGAAGCTTACCTCTCCAAGCTTGCTTCAACAAGAGGAAGAGGATGAAGAAGATGATCTTCTTCTTCTTCTACTTTTTCTCCTTCCTCTTCTTCTTTTTCTTCTTCTCCTTCTTCTTCTTTCTAGAGAGAGAGAGGGAGGAGAATGAGAGTGTGGGAGAGGGAAATGAGAGGGTTAGTAAGAGGAGTGGTCCCCAAGCCCCTCTTATATGCACTTTTGCAACCAAGCCCCTCAACTTTCCATTTTACAAAACAGCCCTCACTGGGCATTTTCGCAGTGAGGGACCGGTCCCAGGTCGGGGAGACCAGTCCCCGAAAGCCTCCCATTCAGGCAGAGGGAAATTCGCGTTAGGGAATCGGTCTCAGCCTGAGAGACCGGTCCCGGGAGACCGGCCCTTGTCTGAGAGACCGGTTCCCGAGAGTTGGATTTTCGGGACTTAGCCAATTTTGGCTTCTCGACTTAGCCAATTTTGGCTTCTCTCGCTTGTTGCGCACCCGGAGATCGGTTCCACTGAGCCAGGGGACCGGTTGCATCAGCAATTCCAGCAATCCATAGGCTCAGGGACCGGTCTCTCCCTGCCAGGGACCGGTCCCCGAGAGCAAATTCTGCCCAGTGCAGATTCTGCACTGATACTCTCGCGGACTCTTCCTTAATGCACTGTATGCATTTTAATCACCTTCGGACTTTCCGAAGCCTACACACTCGACAATTGGTCGACTCTAAATGTCATACCCTGAATCCTCCAAATTCGAGAGTTGCGCCTCGTCCAGGATCGACTAATGGTCGAATGGATAAGCTTTGGAAAAGCTAATGATGCACGAAAATCGAGAAGTGCATTGGGATGGAGTCCGCGAGAGCAAATAATGCAATCTACATTTTTGGGCTGAGGTTGCTCTCGGGGACCGGTCTCTAGAGGTGAGAGACCGGTCCCATCAACTGAAGGCTGTGGGGTTGCTGATGCAACCGGTCCCTGGCAGAGGAGGGACCGGTCCCAGCCTGCGACACCAGTGAGAAGAGCCAAAAATTGGCTAAGTCCCGCGAGATGAGCTCTCGGGGACCGGTCTCTCCGAGAGGAACCGGTCTCCGGGGGACCGGTCTCGCAGGGAGAGACTGGTTCCCGAACACGTGCCCGCGGGGGGGTGGCCTCGGGGACCGGTCCCAGGTCGGGGAGATCGGTCCCTCCGCGCGCAGCATGCCCAGTGAGGGCTGTGTAAGAGATGGAAAGTGGAGGGGCTTATGTGCAAAATGGCCATATAAGGGGTTATTTGAGAGAGACCTTTCTCTCTCTCTCTGTCTCACACCCTCACACTCTCCTTCACTGTCTTTCTCCCTCTCTCTCTCCGTTCGTAGCAGAGGAAAAAGGAAAGGAAAAGAAGAGAGGAAGGAAAAGAAAGAAAGGAAAAGAGAAGAAGAAAAAGAGAAAGGGAAGGAGAAGAAGAAGAGGATCAAGGAGAAGACCCTCTTCCTCATTTTCATCTTCATCTTCTTCTTCCCCTTGGAGCTCATTGAGAGGTAAGCTTGGTGCCCTCTCATGGTAGATTTCTTGGGAATGGGTTTTAAACCCTAGAAATGGTTAGAATGGAACCCTAGCATGCTATTTTGATGGATTTTTCCCATTTCATAGATCGATTTGGTGGATTTGCTAGTGATGGCATTCTAGGGCATCCAAGTGGGGTTTTTGTAAATAGATGAGTTTGATCTCATTTGACCTTTTGAAAATCTAATTGATAGGTAACGAAACACGTTGGTTAAGTCGGTTCGGCAATCCGACAAGCCGTTGCAAAGATATCGAAGAAACGGGCGCTCGGAGCTTCGTTTCCGCCTTGGAGGCCGAGGCGACGTCCATAAATCGTGAAATCGGGTCCCGAGCACCGTAGCAGCAAGGCGAAGATCGTTAGCACTTGAAACGGAGAAGCGGCGCGCTCTTGGAGAGCAACTATGAGATCGGGCCCAAATGGGTGCCGAGTGCCGCAGGAGGCCGATTGCAAGTGTCGACAAGCAATCAGAAAGCTAACTAAGGTGGGTTGTGCTTACCGAAGCGACTAGGTCGCCCTTTATGTCTTAGCAATGTAATCTCATGTTGATGCATGTGTATGTAGACAAGACTGATCAGTGCATTAATAAATATGCATAAAGTAAAGGCTAAGTAAAGAATGCTAGCTAATGTAAAGAATGCATACTAATAATAATGCATAGATAGAAATGCGAAATAGAATGCATGATGAATAAAGATGCATAGAGTAAGTGCCAAGTAGAAAGCATGAGATAATAACTCTAGTGGGAGTAGAGTTGATTGGACAACTAGATTGTCAGGTAGATCGAGTGGCATCAACCTAGTGTTAAAGAACATAGATTGAACAAGTGAACCTAGAGTCGAGCAATCTAGGTGTGTGGCATCGAACCTAGTGTTAGTAAACCTAGGTCGAACTAGTAAACCTAGAAGTGGACATCTAGGCAAAGGGGACAAAAACTTAGCAGGTGTATCTAGGTTAAGTGACGTGGACATAGAACCTAGAGTATTAGAATCTAGGTTGATGAGTATAGTGGTATAGCCACTAGGATGAGATAGGTCGAAAGTATAGGGTTGGGTATGGACACTCGATCTGTGGAAAGTGGATTCTGGAATCCCAGGACTTGTGATGACAATGATATAATAATGTGATTGTAATTTGGAAGTAAATGTAAACTGAAATTGAGATGTATTAAGTGAGTGAATGCTTGTAATAGCAGTAGTTTATGTATTTGATACTTCCTTTGCAATCTGGATTGATATCCGTTCCTAGTTGGAACATTCGTTGATTGTTTGGATTGCGACGCCTAGAACGTACAGGGGAGACTCTGTCCGCGTACAGGAAAAACCCCGGTCCGTTCGGCGGTCTGTCGTCGGCGTCGCGACCCGGTCCAAATTGGCGGTTGGTTGCCGGGCGTGACAGATAAAGCGGTTTCAGAGTATAAAGTAGAAAATGGGAAGGAAATGGTTTAGACAGACCTAGGAGACCCTAGGATAGTGAAACCATAGGGGAATAAGGCTCGTGAGAGACGAGGACTTGTGATTTGTGGTGAAAGGGTAATGGATTGGGTCGTGTCATAACCTCTAAGACGGACATTAGAGGTAGACTCAAGGTATGGTTTATTCTCGACCAAGTATATTTATGTTGGGCGCGTACAACATAAAGTCGAGAGACGAGAATAGACGTCCTTGTTTGACTTTCGCCTGATTGGCTTTTGAGCCGTATTAGTGGTCTCGTGTTCGACCCAAGTTGGTTGAGAGTTAATCGAGTTGTCCTGTTTCAGGAAACGATGGCACCGCGTAGGCGATCTTCATCCAGATCGGCGCGGGAGGGGACGAGTGGTGCCCCTGAGCAAACCGACGTGAGCGGAGATGCGGAGCTTCGTGATCAGTTGGCCACACTCGTAGGAGTGGTGAGGCAACAGGCTGATGTGGTGCAGCGGCAGCAGGAGGCCGCCATGCGCCAAGAGGAGCAAATGAAAATACTCCAGGAGACGCTAGATCAGCTGGTGGCTGTACCAGCTGCGGCTGGTCAAAGACAGTCGGGAGTTGCGGCGGAGCTGTTCCCGTCGGGGTCAGGCGACCCGACTTATTAATCCAGAGGTAGCGGCGGAGAGGGAGCGAGCTTTGGCTGCCCTCATGGCTTTCAAGAAATTTGATCCGCCTACATTCGATGGAGAAGATACGGATCCGTGGGTCGTTGAGATGTGGATTGATTCAATGGAAACACTCTTCGAGGATCTGTACACGTTGGAGCGAGACAAGGTAAACCTAGCCGTGCATTATCTCAAACAGTCGGCGAAGGTGTGGCGGAAAGGCGTCAAGCGAGATCGACCGCCTAGTCTCCCTCCTATGACTTGGGAAGAGTTTCGGGGATTGGTATTCTCTGCTTATTTCCCCGATAGTGAAAAGCGAAAGCTCAAGGAAAGATTCCTTAAGCTGCGGCAAGGAAGTCGCACGGTCAGACAATACGAGCGGGAGTTTTCCCGTATCGTGCATTGTATCCCGAACGTGGTGCGGGATGACAAGGACAAGGCCGACTGCTTCGTGCGTGGACTTCGGTCAGATCTTTACCAGGCAGTGCTGGTGCTCAAGTTGCAGACTTTTGCTGAAGTCCTGGATCAGGCCTTGTGGATAGAGCAAGGCAATGAGTTCCTGCGGGAGAAGCGCGAGGAGCATTACAAAGAAAAAGGGAAAGGACGGCCAGTAAGTGGACATGATGGTCAGTCAAGTTCCCAGCAGACCTCTGTGAAGTCACGCTCTCGATCTCGAGCTCCGGGGACGTATCACATTCGGTCCTCGGCGAGATGTGTGATTTGTGGGGGCCCTCATTTCCCACAGCAGTGTGAACAGCGAGAGGGCAAGTGCTTTAATTGTGGGCTGCCGGGCCATGTGCGGGATGAGTGTCCGCAAGGTGATAGCTGGGCCTTGGCACTGACGACGGCCTATACCTCTTTGGGACAGCCGACGGGTGTGCCACCTGCGGCATGGTCGGGCGAGCAACCATTGAGGGTGTTGCAACGAGAGGGTTCGCGACGAGCGCCGAGTGGCCATAGATAAGCTACCCGAGTTGCGGTGCCTGCCGTTGTCGACGTCGTCATGGCAGGTACGAGTTAATAGAGCAATCGTATGCTTTCACATGATCTCAAGTTGATGCATAGCATGCATTCATCGTTGGTCAATTGTTACTATTATTGCATTGTATAGTAGGGACCGAGTGGTCGGGTTGGTAGGTACCCGAGCATGCTTGCAGGACGAGGGTATAGCGCCTGCTAGAGCAGGTAGGAAGCCAAGTGACACTAGCGAATGGCTGGTGATGGTTCTTGGATGAGAAATAGGGCTCGTGGTGAACGTGGTTTAGTAAGTGACTCTCGAGGCAATGGATTAGAGATTGTGAGAGTTGAGCCTTGATGTTCGAGAATACCCAAGTACTCCAAGAGTATGTCGGATACGGATTCGATAGATCGAATGATGGTGATGAACCACTGTTGCGAAATTGGTTGATTAGCGCCGAGCTTGGCCTGTGGGCCTAGTAGTACCTCGAATCGAGGTGGACAAGTTGTTGCTCGTGTGGCCGGTGTGTATATGCTAAGTTGCCTGATGCTAGACTTCGTGCGAGACGCTATAGAGGCATAGAGCGCTCGAGTAAAGTTACTCGTGAGGTGCGGTATTGATTCAGCCGGTCGAGTGAATTAGCAGTAGCACTTTAGCATGGCTAAGTGTGAAGCGGGCCATGGACCACTCGTGAGGGCTGGTGGCTCGCACTAGGTGCTTAGGAGCCGATAGAGTGTGTAGCTCTGTAGAGCATGTCGTGTAGGATAACGTTGGTAGGTGGTGCTTGGGGACGACCCGTGCCTGGACCATTTGTGGATTGTAGAGCCTGGGCCCATTAGGCAGGCGCAGTCAGCTGTGAGAGACAGCGGCCTGATACCTATAGGTAGGGCGGAGAATTTGGTCAGGACGGTAGTCCGAGTTTGGACCCGAGTACGTGGAATGCCACGTGTTGGATCGTGAGATCGTTAATGCACCGAGTGTGTAGCAACCCGACCCGTAGACTTAACGAGGTTTGGGGACTTGGATGCTCCTGTTTGGAGTGTGTGCGAATTCTCTAATGAGAATGTCGCCCAAGAATGTTGATTGGGTCTACGCTTACGAGCGAGAGACGCTAGGCGCTATTGAGACGAGTTAGGCGATTGACCTATGAAGGATCAGTGGCCTTTTGATCCACTTGAGGAAACCGATGACTGGTACAGCCGAAAACTCTATTAATGAGTTGGGCTTAGATCCGCGAACGGAGGATTCGTGTGATATTGGACATGGCTTGTGGTATCAAAGGATAAAGGAAAGTAAAGTGGTCTCTAGGAGACACTTGAATGATGAATAGCCACGTGAAAAGTTGGAGTTGAGAATGATGCTCACAAGAAGATCGAGAACCTAAGATGCACGAGAGAATGCCATCTCGTGAGAGATGAGAATGAGATGATATGGATAAGATGATAAGGTGGTATCGGGCTCTCAAATAGCCAAAGTAGTGAAGTGCCACCTGAGGAGTATTTGAGTAAGTCGAGAGGGTCTACCCGTGCACATAGAGTTGTGGTGGTGGATCATTCATCGAGTTGATGCGATCTTGCTGGATCCACACCACTAGGACAAAGAGGGTAGACCTGATCTCGAGGGATGGTGATGATGTTCGCTAGAACCGCGAAGGAATAGGTCCTTCATTAGCCGAGTGGCTAGTGATGTTAGTGTGTGGGGTCTTGAATATTGACCCACACTACCATTGAGGTTTGTAAAGTGATAATGCACTTTCGATGTTACAAGTAGAAAATGTGAGTAAACGTGGTCTCACATTCTTTGTAGTTGGCCTTTAGACGAGTTCGATGAGAATAAAGGCCGCTCCGAGGTGCAAAAGTGCATTGAAACCCTTGAGTACTCGAGAAGTAGATCGAGGAATAAAGAGGGGTTAGAAATGAGTAAGTTTCGAGGACGAAACTCTTTTAAGAGGGGGAGAATGTCATACCATGAATCCTCCAAATTCGAGAGTTGCGCCTCGTCCAGGATCGACTAATGGTCGAATGGATAAGTTTTGGAAAAGCTAAGGATGCACGAAAATCGAGAAGTGCATTGGGATGGAGTCCGCGAGAGCAAATAATGCAATCTGCATTTTTGGGCTGAGGTTGCTCTCCGGGACCGGTCTCTAGAGGTGAGAGACCGGTCCTATAAGCTGAAGGCTGCGGGGTTGCTGATGCAACCGGTCCCTGGCATAGGAGGGACCGGTCCCAGCCTGCGACACCAGTGAGAAGAGCCAAAAATTGGCTAAGTCCCGCGAGATGAGCTCTCGGGGACCGGTCTCTCCGAGAGGAACCGGTCTCCGGGGGACCGGTCTCGCAGGGAGAGACCGATTCCCGAACGCGTGCCCGCGGGGGGAAGCCCCGGGGACCGGTCCCAGGTCGGGGAGATCGGTCCCTCCGCGCGCAGCATGCCCAGTAAGGGCTGTGTAAGAGATGGAAAGTGGAGGGGCTTATGTGCAAAATGGCCATATGAGGGGTTATTTGAGAGAGACCTTTCTCTCTCTCTCTCTCTGTCTCACACCCTCACACTCTCCCTCACTGTCTCTCTCCCTCTCTCTCTCTGTTCGTAGCAGAGGAAAAAGGAAAGGAAGAGAAGAGAGGAAGGAAAAGAAGAAAAAGAGAAAAGGGAAGGAGAAGAAGAAGAGGATCAAGGAGAAGACTCTTCCTCATCTTCATCTTCATATTCTTCTTCCCCTTGGAGCTCATTGAGAGGTAAGCTTTGTGCCCTCTCATGGTAGATTTCTTGGGAATAGGTTTTAAACCCTAGAAATGGTTAGAATGGAACCCTAGCATGCTATTTTGATGGATTTTCCCTATTTCATAGATCGATTTGGTGGATTTGCTAGTGATGGCATTCTAGGGCATCCAAGTGGGGTTTTTGTAAATAGATGAGTTTGATCTCATTTGACCCTTCGTAAACCTAATTGGTAGGTAACGAAACACGTTGGCGAAGTCGGTTCAGCAATCCGACAAGCCGTTGCAAAGATATCGAAGAAACAGGCGCTCGGAGCTTCGTTTCTGCCTGGGAGGCCGATGCGACGTCCATAAATCGTGAAATCGGGTTCCGAGCACCGTAGCAGCAAGGCAAAGATCATTAGCACTTGAAACGGCGAAGCGGCGCGCTCTTGGAGAGCAACTATGAGATCGGGCCCAAACGAGTGCCGAGTGCCGCGGGAGGCCGATTGCAAGTGTCGACAAGCAATCAGAAAGCTAACTAAGGTGGGTTGTGCTTACCGAAGCGACTAGGTCGCCCTTTATGTCTTAGCAATGTAATCTCATGTTGATGCATGTGTATGTAGACAAGACTGATCGGTGCATTAATAAATATGCATAAAGTAAAGGCTAAGTAAAGAATGCTAGCTAACAATGATGCATGATGTAAAGTAAATGCATGATGAGCATGATAAATAAATAATGCAAGCAAGTAATTGGAATGCATGATGATAATAATGCATAGTATAAATGCATGTTAAATAATGATGCATAGAGCCATACTAGTAAATGTTAAGTAGAGAGCATGATTAATATAAGATGCAAATGCTAAATGGAAAGCATGCTAAGCAATTAATGCTAGTTAACGTAAAGAATGCATATACTAATTATGCATAGATGGAAATGCTAAGTAGAGAGCATAATGATCATAGCACGTATATAATGCTAGTTAAAGTAGAGAATGCAAAGTAGCATCACGAGAGCTAAGTAAGTGACATGATAACTCTAGTGTAAATAGAGTTAGTTGGACAACTAGGTTGTCAGATAGATCGAGTGGCATCTAACCTAGTGTTAAAGAACATAGGTTAAACAAGTGAACCTAAAGTCGAACAATCTAGGTGTGTGACATTGAACCTAGTGTTAGTAAATCTAGGTCGAACTAGTAAACCTAGAAGTGGACATCTAGGCAAAGATGACAAGAACCTAGCAAGTGTATCTAGGTTAAGTGACGTGGATATAGAACCTAAAGTATTGGAATCTAGGTTGATGAGTATAGTGGTATAGCCACTAGGATGGGATAGGTCGAAAGTATAGGGTTGGCTATGGACCCTCGACCTGTGGAAAGTGGATTCTGGAATCCCAGGACTTGTGATGACCCTGGTAGAAGCTAGGGTGTGTGCGACGACTTCGCCGCCGAGCTTGGTACCGAGGGAGGATTGGGGGCGATCACATGGAGATCACCGCCCGAGGCTGGAACCATTGCCGTGGCGTTTGTGCGACGATTTCGCCGCCGGATGGTTAAGCCATTTGAGGATCAGACTGCCAGAGCAGACCGAATCCATGCTGGGTAAGTACGATACGGGTGCCTCCAGGTGGCTGAGTCGGACATGTACCGTTGTTGGGTGTGGTGCGATCCGTTCGCCGCCAGACGGTGTGTCGTGACTCGAGCTCACGCTGGGTAAGAGCAACGTGATTGCCGCCAGATGGTCAAGTCGTGCGACTTGAGCCAGTCTTAGCGTGTGCAAAGACTTCGCCGCTAGGGGGCTGAGACAGAGAGGGTGGTAGGCTGATGAGCAGCCAGTGCGCGGGCTATCCGCGGATGATTGACTCGGAGCCAAGTCGGGTGGTTAGCTTCGATAGGGTAGAGGAACCCTTATGAGCTAGAGATAGAGGCTTGAGCTAAGGTAATAGAGACCTTAGGAGCTAGTGGACTGAGTTGAGATCCTAAGGTAATAGAAACCTTAGAGTAAGATATGAGCTAAGAGTAGCTAAGTCAAGCGTAGAATCAAATGATCTACTAGACGTTGCATAGAGTTGCATGGTTTTCATATTGCATATTGTGAGGCATGGCATGTATTTCAATTGAATATATATTTATTGTATATTGTTGAACTAACATGTTGCAGTGCCTCCTCGGACCTATCGGTTGAGTTTTTCCCTTGGGTGGCCGTACCCACTGGGAACCATGGAGTTGGTTCTCACCCCACGTTGTTTCGGAGTGTTTTCAGGTTCGCACGTGTGCGGCGCGGTAGCGCGAGGCGAGGGCGTAGGTCAGTAGATAGCGCCCTACCACAGAGACCGAGGTAGCAGTACCCTGAGGCAGTCTAGCTTAGGGGACTAGAAGGCAAGAAACCAAAATGTAGCAACTTGTAAAATAAATGATATAATAATGTGATTGTAATTTGGAAGTAAATGTAAACTGAAATTGAGATGTATTAAGTGAGTGAATGCTTGTAATAGCAGTAGTTTATGTATTTGATACTTCCTTTGCAATCTAGATTGATATCCGTTCCTAGTTGGAACATTCGTTGATTGTTTGGATTGCGACGCCTAGAACGTACAGGGGAGACTCTGTCCGTGTACAGGGAAAACCCCGGTCCGTTCGGCGGTTTGTCGTCGGCGCCGCGACTCGGTCCAAATTGGCGGTTGGTCGCGGGGCGTGACACTAAACGAAGTCTAATCCTCGGATTTCGAGAATTCACTTCCTTACAACATTACAATGCCAACATGTACCTAGCATATATTTCACAAGAGGTTGTCATGCGTTTCACTTTGCTTTTCTATATCATGTCACAATGCACTCCTCTAGCTTGTATTTTCACATATCAACATGCAAGTATCACCTAACATATAATCTCATCATGCATATTCTATCTACATGCTTTAACACATTCATGATGCCATCATGCATACATTCTAATCATGCTAGCATGCATATATATCATCCAAGGTGGCTATTACATAGTATCTCATGCATTCACCCTAAGCATTCACCTATGCAATCAACTACCACTACTCATATATATGCATCAATGAGAAAGCACATTTCTCTTTGACATGTAGGTGACCTAGTCGCTTTGGTAAGCACAACCCACCTCGATTCGCGTTCCGATTGCTCGTTGTCACTCGCAATCAGCCTCCCGCGGCGCACGCCGATCGGCTCGACCCAATTCACGCGCGACCACCGAACGACCTCAGATCCGTGATCCGAAAATTAAGGGTCTTTGGTTTCTTGCTACGACACTCGGAATCCGATCCCGCGATTTATGAACGCCGCCTCAGCCCTCCAGGCGGAAACGAATGCCGGAAGGTCCTTTTCTTCAATATCTTTGCACCGACTCGACGAATCGCCGAACCGACTTCGCCAACGCGTCAGAATACCTAGCAATTAGGTTAATAGAGGTTCAATTGAGATCAAACCTAACTATTTACAAAAACCCCCTTTTTGAGCCCTAGGTTCGCTACTATTGCAAGAAACCTCATTCAACTCTAGATTCAAGCAATTAGCAACCTATTAGCATCCAAGGGTTCCAAATAAACCGATTCTAGAGCAAACAAACTTAACCTTAGAGATCTACCATTGTTGCTCTCAAGGAGATAACCTCAACAAGCTCCAATGGCCAAGGAAGAAGAAGAAGAAGAGGTAGATGATCCCTCCTTCAAGCTTCTTCTCCTTCTTCTCCTTCTTTTGCTCTCCTCGGTTTAGCCGAGAGATTGGGTGATCTAATGAATAGCTTCATTGTTGAACATAGTAGTATGGTAGCTAACCTTTTACTATGAGTTTCATGCATTCATTATATTGGATTGAGGCATTGATAGATCTTGATTTTTTTATATATGCTTATCACCTTTAGTGCTTTCATTTCAATATACCTATCTATTTGCATATCTATCTGTGCCTGCTTAGACCTAGTGGGGAGATCGGCGGAGTCGGCGGCCGAACCCACTGGGAACTATTCGTAGTTCTCACCCCACCTTGTTGCAGGACTGAGCTCGAGCGCCCCTGGCGAGGATCGCGGTAAGGGCGTAGCGCCCTAGATGTTGTAGCAGTTTACTTTCCTATTTGCACTAGAGTTACCCTGTACCTATTTTGAGAGTAGATGATATATAGGGTGAGGTTCTGAGAGGATTGTATATATTATACAAGTTTGTAAGAATGCAAATTGTATTAAATGTATCAAAGTCTAATGAATTCAATAGTTAAGTATATCTCTCTTTTATTCACTTGTATGCTTTACTCGTGTTGCTTGCTCTTGGTTTGTGTGGCACTGTTTGTGCTACGTTGTCATTGTTTGATCATGTATGTAATCAAGTGTATTTCCTGGGAACTTGTGTACATGATCTCGTCGTTTGGGCCTTGGGCGGACAGGGGAGGTGATGTCCGTTCGGCGTCCATTCGCCGCGCCCAAACCGGACCAAATTGGTAACGGTCTCGGGGCGGGGGCGTGACATTCGATATATATATTCCATATTTTTAGACATGAGGACTTGATATTTGGACGGATCTTGCGTTACTTGCCATTATGTTCATTCGCACATGCTTGTGAGGGTCGCTTCCTACAAACCGGCACTCCGGAGATGGCCATCGCGATACATATTCACCGTGCGGGATTGGGCGCTGAAGTGAATTGTCGTAGGCTAGGCTCATTCCTAGAGTGGGGATGTTGACTACCACGAGGCCATTAGGCTCGGCACCGGCCAGACAGCCTACGGGTGGGTCTCAGGGCCAAATAGCCTTCGGGCGGGTCTCTTCAGATTTGACTTTGAGCATTCATCATGCCATGTGGACATTGACTAGAATAGTAAACAATAATGACATCTTTACTATTTGACTTATGGACATCATACTAGTGATGCTTGGGTACATTCATACGAGAATAGTTTTTCTTACTTGTGCTAAATCATGCTAAGTAGAGATATCATGTAAGAGCAAATATTCATGCCTATTTACTTGTCGTACATATCGCTCTTGTTTATATCTGCTTACTGACCCTCTTTTTTTAGTATGGGCCTAGTGGTGCATTTCACTGAAGCCAGTAATTGCCCACTGGGAACTATTATTCAATAGTTCTCACGTTCTTTGTTTTATGATTTTATTTCAGAGCCTTCGGCACCGGCGGAGGCACGGGATCGCGGCAAGAGAGTCGCATAGCTAGATAGCGGAGCTTGCTGTTGCTCCTAGGTGGTCACTCTCTTCTTTTTGGTTTTTGTGAGAGAGAGAGTTTTGTACCATGTATAGAGACCACCTGTGTACCTTGTTTAGCTTTCGTTTTTGGGATTCTTATTGTATTACTTTATGTTTCTTCTAGTGGATTTTAGTTTTATGGTTCTTTTCCTCTATTGTAGCATCTAGATATACTTGCTCTGATACTCCTAAATGTTCTCTTTTTACTGTTTCATTTATCGTTTTATTTTAGACGCCTTGTATGTTTTAAACATATGGCGGGTCTGGACACGTGCCGGGCGGGCTTTTGCTGGGTCCCGGGGTGTGACACTTGCTGACGCTCCAAGGCCTCCTGGAGCCTTTGGATCTGCTCCCCATGGCGTTGAACAGACTCCACTTGTTGCCGCACTATGCCGATAAGCGCGGCCATTTGCTCCCGAAGCTCTCTGTCGCCACTAGCTCCGAATTGCTTGGGCGCCGCATTTGGCTCCTCCGGCATCGACCTTGTCTGCGGTCGACCACGAGGTGCCATTACTTCCTGAAAAGAAGCAACTCGCATTAGCTAGACCAACATTACTCAACCATACCCAATTTGGCGAAAGCAACTTATGCATTCGTTCTTGCCCCAAGCATTATGTCGTCGGCCGCCCGACACAACACAAGGAATTGAGAACAAACATCAATTTAAACCTAGCCTCTAATCACATTAGAGACATCCCAACTTGACCCAATCGCATGCTTTCGCTAACTTTGATTCCACGTTGAAAGTTTTGAGGAGCCCAAGGATTTATCTAGATTGTATCTATCACCTAGAGGGGGGGTGAATAGGTGAAATAGCAAAAAACTACAAATCTCAATGCGATAAAAATAAATGCGGAAAATAAAAATCACACCGAGATTTACGTGGGAAAAATCCAATTTGGAGAAAAACCTACGGGACCAACACGCAAAAAAATAATCTACTAAGAGAAAAGATTACAAGGTGATTACCGACTCCACGGACTCAACCTCTCTTAACCTCTTATAGATCTCGCGCAATCCTCCGGGTTGTCCACGCCCTCACGTTCGAATCCACGAACGCCTCCACTTCGAATCCACGAAGCTTCAATCACGCTGAATCCATGACGCCACTCAAATCCATGAGCCCACGATCCGAATCCACGAACCGCCTTCGTTCACGCCGAATCCATGATGCCATTCATGAAGAGCATCATGATTATGGTGATCCTTTGCTTAGGAGTATAGTAGGAAACCAGGGAATAGAACTCCAAGCGAAGACTAGATCAAATCGACATATAGCGAATGCGAAACGTTATCTCGATTTGATCTAAAGAGGCTAATTTGTAGAAAATAGGTTTAGAATGAAATCCGAGCCTCTAGGGTTTCTCAAACATGTATTCTTATGATGCTTAAACAGTTAGAGAACCCCAATAGCTTATTTATAGACTTTAGAATCAAAACGGAGTAGGATTAGAAAGTTTCTTTCTAAAATCAGCACCTTGTACCGGAACAAGGAAAGCTGTCCAGGGTACAGCATGACGGAAGATTTTTCTGCGAAGCTTCTGTACTCTGAACAGACTGCAGCTTGTTCCGGAACAGGGCTTGTACCGGTACGGCCGTGATGGTTGTACTGGAACAACCATCAACAAACTCTGCGGCAAAGGTCGATGTCTGTACCGGAACAGATAAACCCTTGTACCGGTACAACAATGTAATTTTCGCTGAAAATGCATTGTTTCGAGTTTTACAAGCTCTTAGAAACTTTCTAATCAATTACAACTTGAAAACATGATTCTAAAATCTATAATTAAGTATGAATCACCATAAACAAGATTTAAAGCTTACCTAAGCATCGTGATTCATGTTTTGCGTGTTTTGCGTCCTTTCCGATTCTTCGAAGTCTTGGATTCTTCGATCTTCAATACTCCGCTCCGGACTTCTTCAAGGCTCCAACTCGACCCACGAAACTTGCCAACACATAGCTAACAATCTCCCCCTTTGGCAATTTCGTGACAAAACACACACAAACTCAACAATTACATTGTAAAGAAAAACGAAGTTCAATTGTCATCACCAAAACATTGAACTCCTCGCGTGTAATCCAAATACAATTTGAAACTCAAAATACATTTCAAAACTCCTAAAACAGACTCTATGACTTAGACGCAACTAGGAGTTTTGAAGTCTTGAAATCTTGCAAAACAATTCACTTAAAAATGATTAGCCTTAAATTCTTATACCTTCTCTGTCTTTGTTCACATCTCCCCCTTTGGTCTTGAACTTATCATCCTCAGCTTAGTTCAATGCCTGTTTATCCATGCTCTTCCCCTTCATCTACGCTCTCTCCCTTTTTGTCAAAAATTGCCAAAAGAAAGCAAATAGAGAGAGAAAACATACTAGAAAAGCATAAGCGTAGTCAATTCATAGTTAAAGGCCTAAAAGAAAAAAAAGCAAGCAGAGCTAAAACTAAAACATCATCCTAAACAGCAAATGCAGTGAAAGAGAAAGACTAAGCTTGACGAAGAAATCACTCCGTGTCCTCGTCATCATCATCATCATCTCCAACACCAGCTCCAGAACCCCCAGCCTCAGGAGCATCACCAGACGGTGGAATGAGAGGATGTCGTGAAGATGACTGCTGATACGAAGCAAAAGATGGAGTAGGTTCCCAAATATCATCATGTGGATACCCCATCTTATCCATTAATCTTTTGATACTTAATTCAAACTTTTTGATGCTGGACTCAACTTTCCTTCCAATGTTGTTCACCTTCTTCTTTAATTTTCGCAAATCATCCTTAACTGATTCCAATGTCGTCGCTCCCCCCGAACTAGATGAAGTATCATAACTCCCTCGGGATGGAGGCGGAGGAGCAGAGCTAGAAGCTGCTCTCGGTGGAGGTGCTGGGCTAGATGCTTCAGGAGGTGGCCCTTTGGTCTGATGGAATGATCTGAGAGTGCTAACAGACTTAGCCCAAGTCACTGAGTCAATAGGCCCAAGGCCAACATCATACTTGTCACAAGATGTATCTACTCCATTTGCTTGAAGAATCCTCGTAATCATAACAGGGAATGGAAGTAGATCCCGTCGAGTGGCACCCTGAATCACGTGTATCATCTTTTGCCAGATCAGAAATGGAATGTTGATGTTCAATCTATGAGCCTGCTCGGGATGACCAAGTAGATATAGCAACACTAATCTCTCGCAACGGATCCTCTTTGTGCCAATAGTGGGTTGAACATTATAGTTCATAACCAAGGATAGCAAGTGATACTCAGGTAATAAATCCTCGGATTCAATGTAACCATGAGTCATGTAAACACCGCCTTTGCATATAGCTCCAAGAATGATATCCATGTGAGTTGACGCTTGGAATCCTCCTGACGTATAGAGAAGACCTGTAGTGTTCACATGCATTCCCAAGATCTCTCCAATATCATAGGGGGTAACTGGGAATCTCTTCTTTCGCACAATAGTCTCAAAAATAAAAGTGCCTGTTTCATCATCTTCAGCAAGTACCTTTCCATTCATATAGAACTCCCGAATGAGTTTTACACAGAAAGGAGCCTTGGCCGGGACCCGTCCAACTGGTTCAATAGGTGCACGCTGTAGCAGTCGACCAAAATCAGGAACATCCCGAACCAGGTCATTAAAGTTCACAAAGCGTTCCGGTATGCACGACTTCGACGCAAACAACCTTTGCCGTGCTAGAGGGACATCCGCAGCTTGTTTTGTACGTTCCTCACGAGTACGAGAACCACCGCCATGAGATGATCCGCCAGCTATTCCTTTGCCTTTGTCAAGTCGAGCAATAGGTTCTTCAGGTTCTTCCGGGGAGCTCGCCTGATAATCCGGATCAGACCCGGACGCTTCTTCAGTTGTGCGTGTCCTTTTAGAAACCCCATGACGACCTCTACCACCACCACGGCTCCGTCTCCCAGCCATTAACACCAACAACACCAATACGAGCAAAAACGCCATTTTCCTATATCAAAAAATTGCATACATGAACAAAATTTTTGAAAAAATCTGTAAAAATAGCAAAAAAAAACCTCTAATAACATTAGAATGCATACAAATGCTATTTCTAACCAGATCATGAAAAAAATTTCAGCAAAAATCGAACTTTTTGAAAAATTTCGAAATTACATGCATATTAGAGCATAAATCTTAGATCAGTGAAAAATAATTTGTTTTGATGTTGTTCAAGTGTTCTACAAGCAAGGTAATAGCCTAAGACACTGATCTATAGCAAAAAATTGCATCAAAAATGAATTAGCACAGAGATCAAACCCTTATCCCGCAAAAACAGTGAAAATATCAAAATCGGGATAAAACTCACAAATTTGATGTTAAAAACTTACAAATCCAAGGGGAGAACGTGCAAATCGGTTGAAGAAGAGTAGCTGGAGCTCCCAGGAACAAAAATTTTGGAAAAAGATTGAAATTTGAGAGAGATCGAAGCGTTATACCCGTATATAAGCCGCTCGGCCGCAGACCTTGTACCGGAACACGGTTTCTTGTACCGGTATAAGGACCAAAATGTGAAAAAAAAAATTTTCGAAAAATATCCTTTAAAAACCCATCAAATTTAAATTAAATTCATATAATTAAGACTTTTACTCCAAAAATCATTATAATGAAAATAAGATATTATAAAATTTCAAAACACATCGAAACATCAAAATTTCAATATAAAAAAATTATTTAATGATTCAAGGAACCATCAAGATGTAAGTTGATGAAAAATGATTTTTAGAAATTCAACAAATTGACACCAATTTATCGTAACACATTCAAAATAGAGATTTAACTAATATGGCACCGGGGGTGGCTCTTTGACATCTTTTCAACTTACCACCTATAACTCCAAAAATTTTAAATATTTATAACTTTTTCCAAACCTTTGGCTTTTCAATTAATTTCCATGTGGTAGCTTCACACACTTGCGGACGACCGAGTGGTAGCTCTTTCCTACATGTGGTGGTAGTTTTCACACTCCTTTTAGGATGTAACTCTTCCACATCTTTTAAACATAGGAGTTTCTTTTTCTCCTTTTTTTTTAAAATTTTTAAACAATTTCAAACCCCCCTAAATTAGACAATCTCACAGTTGAAAATATTTTGACGAATTTTAGTCAAATAGAGAATATCCATTCATCATATCACCAAACACTCACAACCAAGATGAATTAATCACAAAAAAAAAATCAAATTTGATTTCAAATTTTGATGAATATATGCATTAAGAAATCATATATTAAATTATCATCAAAATAATAAAGAAGTGGAGTAAACCGATAATTAATATGAATTTAACTTAATTATCATTGTGAAGATAAACACGTTCAAACACCTTTTTTTTTAAAAAAAAATTTCTCTCTCCAAATTATGGATCGCTCAATCATCTCTTTTCTCAAAAATTTTTGAATTCTTAAATACCTTCGCCAATAAATAATTTTTAAATAAACAAAAATTCAATGCACCAAAAATCATTCAAACATGTAATGCAATGAATAAAATTATGCAACAAGCACCAATCAAAGCATTACACTAAAGATCAAAATGACTAAGACGAGGAGCAAGGAAAGATATCACCTTTCCGTATCCAAACTTGTCGGATCTTTGGTTTTCTCGGCTTGTCGATGTTTGGTGCCGTTTGTTTAGATATTTGATCAACCGTTAGTGGTTTCTTCGGTTGAGGCTTCGGTTGAATTTGTCGTTGAGGCTTATGCACTTGTTTTGCATGAACTTGGCGTTGTGCATTAGAAATCCGGTTCTTTTGAGGTACTCGACTAACTTGATTTTTCTTTTGATTCCGCGGGGGAAGTCGAGTTGTAGATGATGTCGTTTGAGGTTTAGATATTGCCAATTAATTCTTCTTTTCCTTATTTGGGCAATTCCTTTTAATGTGTCCTTTCTTGCCACATTTATGACACACCTCTTTCGAAGTTGTTGAGACTTTAGAAGTTGATATTGAATCCTTCTCAACGTATGTGCGTTCATATCCGAGTCCAAGCTTGTTCGTTTGACCCAATCCGAGCATATGATCTAGTTTCTTTGATCCGGAAGAAAATCGTTGAATGTCGGATTGAAGTTGACGAACTTGATTGGTCAAAGACTTGTTGGATGTGTACGATTCCTCGAATTGTCGCTCCAAAAATTCAACCTTGTCTTTATATGATTTGATCGTTAATTCCGCTTCATTAAGCTTCTCTTGGAGGTCCGAATTATTCTTCAAGCTTGAATCCCTTTCCTCCTCAAGAGCCTTATTCAAAGTCTTTGCGTTGTTGTTTTCCTCCTCAAGATCCAACAAACGACGTCTCAATTTCTTATTCAACTTAGCCATCTTCTTTGATTCAATGAGAAGTTGATTGTACGCTTCCGCTGTGTCGTCGTCGTTTGATTCCTCCTCACTTTCGCCATTGTTGCTCGAAGAGTCATGTGAAGAAAGAGAAATATTAGAATTAGTAGCAATAGAGGATAAACATATAACGTTAGACGAAGGTAAGGTAGATGTAGCAAATAGGGCAAGGTTTCCATTCTTTTCTTCGTCACTCAAGCTTGAATCACTCGAAGTTGTATCATCCCACGTCTTTGCTTGCATTGCTTTCTTAGTATATGATTTCTTTGAGGGACAATCCGTAGCTATGTGACCGTAGCCTTTGCACTTGAAACATCGGATTTCGCCTTCAAATTCATCCTTTTCTTTTGAAGCCTTTGCACGCTTCTTCTCTTTAGATGTAGAAGATTTAGAAAAAGATTGTCGCTTAGATGATGAAGCCTTGTCCGAGTTGTTCTTCTTTCGGAAATTCCGACGAAAATTCTTCGTTAGAAGTGCAAGTTGATGTTCGAAGTCGGCAAGAGAAACATCTCCGTCGGAATCCGAGTCTCCGTCTTCCTCTTTTGTCGATTTCAACGCAACCCCTGTACTTTTAGAGAAAGACTTGGAAGAAGATAGATTAGTAGGAAACGTCATCTCATACGTTTGTAAAGCGCCTACTAATTCTTCGATTTTCATCTTGTCCGGATGCTTAACCGTTTCGATCGCGGCAACTTTTGCCCGAAAGCGTTCAGGAAGAGTTCGAAGAATTTTCCTAATAACCTTTGAATTCGGGATTTTCTCTCCCAAGTTAGCACATGTATTCACAACGTCTTGTAGACGCGTATAGTACTCGGTAAAGGTCTCATTTTCGTCCATAGAAATTGAATCAAACTTGCTAGTTAGCATTTGCAATTTTTGGACCTTTACTAAGCTTGTTCCTTCATGCGTAACTTGTAGAGTACCCCAAATTTCCTTTGCTGTTTCGCATGCCGAAACCCGAGTAAACTCCGTTTGCGATAAAGCGTTGAATAAAGCATTAATTCCTTTACCGTTAAACGAAGATGACTCGTTTTCATCTTTTGTTCATTTGTTCCGTGGTTTAGGAACGGTAGTGTTATTGACAACATCGGTAGGGTGCTCCCAACCAAATTCAATAGCTTTCCAAACACGCTTATCGATTGCAATTAGAAAAGCTCTCATGCGAACTTTCCAATAGGCATAATTCGTGCCATCGAAGAGTGGTGGTCGATTAACGTTACCGCCTTCGGCCATTAGAAAATAATTTATCTAGATCCCGCTCTGATACTAATTAAAAGTTTTGAGGAGCTCAAGAATCTATCTAGATTGTATCTATCACCTAGAGGGGGGGTGAATAGGTGAAATAGCCAAAAATCACAAATCTCAATGCGATAAAAATAAATGCGGAAAATAAAAATCACACCGAGATTTACGTGGGAAAACTCCAATTTGGAGAAAAACCCACGAGAGCAACACGCGAAAAAACAATCCACTAAAAGAAAAGATTACAAGGTGATTACCGACTCCACAGACTCAACCGCTCTTAACCTCCTATGGATCTCGTGCAATCCTCCGGGTTGTCCACGCCCTCACGTTCGAATCCACGAACGCCTCCACTTCGAATCCACGAAGATTCAATCACGCCGAATCCACGATGCCACTCGAATCCACGAGCCCACGATCCGAATCCACGAATCGCCTTCGTTCACGCCGAATCCACGACGCCGTTCATGAAGAGCATCATGATTATGGTGATCCTTCGCTTAGGAGTATCGTAGAAAACCAGGGAATAGAATTCCAAGCGAAGACTAGATCAAATCGACATATAGCGAATGCGAAACGTTATCTCGATTTGATCTAAAGAGGCTAATTTGTAGAAAATAGGTTTAGAATGAAATCCGAGCCTCTAGGGTTTCTCAAACATGTATTCTTATGATGCTTAATCAGTTAGAGAACCCCTATAGCTTATTTATAGACTTTAGAATCAAAACGGAGTAGGATTAGAAAGTTTCTTTCCAAAATCAGCACCTTGTACCGGAACAAGGAAAGCTGTCCAGGGTACAGCATGACGGAAGATTTTTCTGCGAAGTTTCTGTACTCTGAACAGACTGCAGCTTGTTCCGGAACAGGGCTTGTACCGGTACGGCCATGATGGTTGTACCGGAACAACCATCAACAAACTCTGCGGCAAAGGCCGATGTCTGTACCGGAACAGATAAACCCTTGTACCGGTACAACTATACAATTTTCGCTGAAAATGCATTGTTTCGAGTTTTACAAGCTCTTAGAAACTTTCTAATCAATTACAACTTGAAAACATGATTCTAAAATCTATAATTAAGTATGAATCACCATAAACAAGATTTAAAGCTTACCTAAGCATCGTGATTCATGTTTTGTGTGTTTTGCGTCCTTTCTGATTCTTCAAAGTCTTGGATTCTTCGATCTTCAATATTCTGCTCCGGACTACTTCAAGACTCCGACTCGACCCACGAAACTTGCCAACACATAGCTAACACACGTTACTCATGTTTTCTAGATCCTTAGGGTCTTCCAATCCTAAGGGTCTCTAGGTCCATTCCCATTCTTTCACTTTGGCTCTGATACCACAATATCTGTCACGCCCGGGGATCGATAACAATTTGGGCCGGCCCGGACACGTCGAACAGACGCCGAACGGACAGAGTTTCCCCTGTCCGCCCAAGGCTCATCACCTGTACATTTTCGAGTAGAGAAAAGCACTAGCGGAAACATACACAAACGGCTTACACGAGGGTAAGCAATAGCCATGAGTGAAAGAAAGGAAGCTAACTACTACATAAGTGCTATGATTCTCTTTTGATCACATACATTGCATTTAACTTGTACATTCAAGTTCTTTACATACTTTTCATCATTTCTTTTTACATCACATTCTCCTCGAGATAAACATTACATTCCTTTTCTTTTACATCTCAACTCTTCAAATACAAAAGATGAAGTAGGGGAATGCTACTACAAAATGTGTTTACCGACTCGGGTAGTCACTATCTACAGCGCGATGCCTTTACCGCGGTCGCTCGCTGGCTCGCTCGGTCCCGGCTCTGTGGAAATCGTGGGGTGAGAACTACAACGAAATTTCCAGTGGGTTCGGCCCCAATCTCATCGACTTTTCCACTAGGTCTAATTCAGGCATAATAGGAAGAATAAGCTGAAAAGTAGCCAACTATACAAATGCAACTAATATGCCTGAACAATGCGATAAAAAATGATGCTCAATATAACTCATAAAGAATGCATGGTCTTTGTTCTTTATTCTTTGTTCTTGTTCTTGTTCTTTATTCTTTGTTCAATCTCAAGGCTAACCCGGGGGTATCGCCTCATTAACTCACCAACTCAGAATCCATGATCGCCGGCCCTCAGCTTCCTCCCACTAGGACCGTCCTCTGGGGAACAACACCAACCTAGTGATGACAAACTCCGGAGCGCATCACCCGAGGGGGAGCTACCGCCCTCGAGCAAGGACTTATAGCGAGTATGATCAATCCTTAGCTCTAAGGATGTTCAGTTCAATCTGTTCCTTAACTCTAAGGAATTATGCACAAATGACCCTTAGCTCTAAGGTTGAATGTCATTGTGTCAATCTCATGTTCTTTGCATTCTTTATCTTCGACCATGTCATTACACTAACTCTAGTGTTCTTTACATTCTTTACTATCATTCATGTCATACATTAACTCTAGCATTCTTTTATGCCCCACATTTAATGCTATCTCTAGCCACTGTTCTTTACGCCACATTTTGTTGCTAACTCTAGCAATTATCATTCTTTAATGCCACACATTTGCTAACTCTAGCTTTCATTCTCACATTTCATTGTCCTCATGTCATATGTCACTTGTTCTTTAACTTCACTAAATTCTTAACTCTTTTTACATGCACATATAGGGTCATTACATTCTCATTGGTTCTCAACCATCTTATGATGCAGTTGAACTCACAAAATGCAAACATTCACATATTTAACATCTCATTACCCTAATTATGCATGCAACAATTATATATATATGCTCAAGAAGTGACACATTAGACATAAGGGAAATTCCAACAAGTTTGGAGAGCACCACCCACCTTGTAGGCTTACTTAGGTGCTACGGTGAATTTCTCGAAATTTTTAGACTCCTAGTTCATCACCTCGGCAAAACGAAGCCATATTAGGCCATTTTGCTCATAACTTTACATAGGCTTTTCGTAACGTTAAACCGAGCGCACCAACGCGTTGGAAATACCCCCAATTAGGTTTCTAGAGGGTCAATTTCACTTTAGAACCCTCACAAGCAAAAATCCCAAATTTGGGTGCCCTAGCTCATCCCACATCAAAACTAGGGTTTTGATCTCTTAGAGAAACAAAAGAAAGCTTCAAATCATCTAAAGGTTTCATTTGAACCATCCCTAGGTCAATCAAAACCCATTTTAGGGTTTCACCATGAGAGAGGTTGAAGCTTACCTCTAAGCTTCACCACCTATACCCAATCCATGGTTTTGATCTCATCCACAAGCATAAGAAAGCTTGAAACACCCAAAAGGCTCTACCAAAACCATTCCTAGGTCATTTGGTTCTTATTTTAGGATTTTACCATGAAAGGGATCAAAGCTTACCTCAAAGCTTTCCCTTCTTCAAGCTAGAGATGAGGGAGAGGGAGTTACTTCACTCCTTCTTCTTCTTCTCCACCTTTTTCTTCTTCTTCTTCGCTTTCTTTCCTTTACTTTTCTTCTTCTCCTTCTTGTCTTCTAGAGATAGAAAGAGAGGAGAGAGTGTGAGAGGGTGTGAGGAAATGAGAGAAAGCCCTTATAACCCCCTCAACATATCCCATATATTGCATAATTGCAAATAAGCCCCTCAACTTTTATTCTGTTGAACTGACAGAACTGGGCAGTTTTCGTGCTCGGGGACCGGTCTCCCCGATATGGGACCGGTCCTAGAGAGCTCTCCCGCAGCTCAGCGGGGCTTTCGCACGAGGCAACCGGTCTCTCCCAGAGGGACCGATCTCTCGAGGACCGGTCTCTCCCCGCAGGGACCGGTTCCCGAGAGCTGATTTTCTGGGACTTAGCCGATTTTTTTCAGCTTTCTCATTTCTCACGCATTCGTGGACCGGTCTCTCCCTCCAGGGACCGGTCCCCGAGGGCTCAAAACCTGCAGAATGCAGATTTTTGATTCTTTAGCTCTCGAAAACCTCCCACAATACACTTTTACTTATTTTAACACCTTCGAACTTTCCAAAGGGTACCAACCTCGCACTTTGGTCAATTTGACTAAAGTTCGATATTTATTTTTTAAATTTTTGGTATATTACACCAAGTCTCACATTCACACAAGTTTAGGGTCTCAACATACATGTCCGCTATGGCTCAAATTATTTTTCATGTTCAACTACATTAGAAGCATATAAATGAAATTAAACCATCGTTCACATATGAACTACCCTAATATGCATGAATGTCTCTATATACAAGTATGCTCAACAAAGGTGAAAATAGACATAAAAAGAAATCCGATGATTCCGGCGTGCACCCCCCACCTTGAGTGGTAGTAGATGAAGAATACGATGACTCCCGAACTTTACGAACGCCAAATCCGCATCCTATAGCCAAAATAGTGCCAAATTAGGCCCTATATACATAAACTATACTTAGACATTTTTGTAACGTTGAACGGAGTTGTCCAACGCGTCAGGAATACCCCCAATTAGGTTTCTAAGAGGTCAATTTGTCCCAAAAAAATTCTAGAACAAAAGCCCCAATTTTGAGCCATAACAATGCCATATGTAGATTGCTCCTAGATTGATCTTGTTGCCAAGCAAAAGATAGCTTAGTATCCACTAGGAAGCATTCTAGTAAGGTTTCTAAGCCTTTAGAACCATCCCTAGGGCATCTACCATGAACCCTAGAAGTTCACCATGAGCGCACCTCAAGAAAACCATAATTTTCATGGTGTTCTAAGCTCTAGAGGGTTTCTACCCTTGCAAAGAGATCAAAACCCAAAAATCTAGGGCATAAATCCTAACCCTAGACTCATATTTGCATGAGGACTCACCTGCCCAAGCTCCTCCAAGGCCTTCTTGTTGGAGAGCTTCTAGGTCCACCAAAACCCTAAAACTCCACCTTCTCTAAGCTCTTCTCCACCTTCCTCAAGCTCTAGGGCTTGCTTCTAGAGAGAGAAAGAGAGAAACTGTGAGGGGGGAGTGTGAATGGCTGTGGGAGAGAAGGAGAGAGGGTGTAGGGCCTATAACATGTTGTAACAATTACAACTAGGCCCTCCCAGTTTCCACTTAGTGCACTGCTCTGCCTAGGCATTTTTCGCGCGGAGGGACCGGTCCTCTCGATGAGGGACTGGTCCCCGAGAGCCTTTAGCCTGGTTACGCGTATGGGAACCGGTCCCTCCCGCCTGGGGACCGGTTGCATTGGGCGCCTACGTAACCATCAGCTACGGGGACCGGTCCTCGCTCGAGAGACTGGTCCCCGAGAACAATCCAGCACAGAATGGGCCCTTGCCCATTTTCACACGTACGGGGACCGGTCCTTTATTTCAGGGATGGGTCCCCGAAAGCACCAAGGCTGCAGTCTTGCAGACTTGCTCCAGCTTGCTCTCGAAGACCTCTAGTAATGCACTTTTGCTCTTTTTGACGCCTTCGGCCTTTCCGAAGCGTACCAACCTCGCACTTTGGTCATTTGACTAAAGTTCGATATTCGCTTACCGAGGTTTCGGTATGTTACATTCTCCACCCCTTAAAATTAGTTTCGTCCGCGAAACTACTTATTTGAAATTGAGATACCTCAATGCAGTTCCACAAAGAGATGAGGATGACGTTCTCTCATCACGTCCTCAAGCTCCCAAGTTTCTTCCCGATCGCCGTGTTCACTCCAATGAATCTTAACATACGGAATTTCACAATTCCGTAGCTTTCGCACCTCCCGATCAACAATGTACGCCGGGAACTCCTCGTAAGTCATATCCTCTTGAAACTCTATCGGTATATACGAGAGAATATGCTTCGGATCATGGACATACTTGCGGAGATTGGATACATGAAACACGTCGTGCACGCCCGCAAGCCTCGGTGGTAATGCTACTCTGTAAGCCACCGCACCAACCCTTTCTAAGATCTCAAAGGGTCCAACAAATCGGGGACTTAGCTTCCCCCGCACACGAAACCGCTTGACTCCTCGCATTGGCGAAACCTTTAGAAATACGCGGTCTCCAACCGCGAACTCGATGTCTTTCCTTCGCTTGTCAGCATAACTTTTGTGCCTCGATTGTGCCGTCGCTAATCTTTGTCGAGCATGGCAAACTTTCTCCTCCGCCTCCCGAACCATACCGGGGCCAAGAGCAACTCTCTCGCCCACATCGCTCCAATAAATCGGCGAGCGATATTTCTTTCCATAAAGGGCCTCGAATGGCATCATCGCAATACTTTCTTGATAGCTATTGTTGTATGCAAATTCCGCCATCGGTAAATGACCATGCCATCCGCCCTTATAGTCGAGTACACACGCTCGAAGTATATCCTCAAGTATTTGAATAGTCCTCTTCGATTGACCGTCACTTTGATGATGAAATGCCGTACTAAAGTCGAGCCGTGTGCCCAATGCATATTTGCAAACTCTTCCAAAAATGAGATGTGAACCTCGGGTCTTGATCCAATACAATAGATACCGGAACCCCGTGGAGTCTCACAATCTCGTCGAGATAAACTTGAGCTAGCTTGTCTCCCGACCAAGTAGTGTGGATCGGCAAAAAGTGTGCCGATTTCGTCAACCGGTCCACAACTACGCAAATCGCATCATGTCCACCTTGGGTTCTAGGCAACCCGGTCACAAAGTCCATAGCAATATTTTCCCATTTCCACACGGGTATAGGTAGACTCTGCAACTTTCCCGCCGGGAATTGCCGTTCCGCCTTTACTTGTTGGCACGTGATACATTGTGCCACAAACTCCCCTATATCCTTCTTCATGTCTGGCCACCAGTAATGTAGCTTCAAGTCTTGATACATTTTAGTGCCGCCCGGGTGAATGCTATTGGGAGATTGATGCGCTTCTTGCATAATCGCCCTCCGAAGGTCGTCGTCCTTGGGCACGCACCAACGATTTCGATATCGTAGTGCACCGTCGGTCCCAATGCCAAAATCATCGGCACTACCGCTTTCAACTTTACCCCGCACCTTTTGGAGAAACGAATCGAAAATTTGAAGTTCTTTAATCCTCTCCAACAAGGTCGGTTGTACAATCAACGTGGCAAGTGTTGCCGGCACTCCCGGCGCCACAACCTCAAGTCCAAACCGTTGCATCTCATTTTGCAATGCCGGTTGGGGTGTAATTACCGTCGCCAAATTTTTCGCCGACTTTCTACTTAGAGCATCGGCCACAACATTTGCTTTTCCGGGGTGGTAGAGAATCGTGACATCATAATCATTTAGCAACTCCAACCACCGCCACTATTGCAAATTTAATTCTTTCTGGGTGAACAAGTATTTGAGACTCTTATAATCGGTGTAGATCTCACAATGCTCACCATACAAGTAATGCCTCCACAATTTTAGCGCGAAGATAACCGCCGCTAGCTCGAGGTCGTGAGTCGGGTAGTTCTTTTCATAACTTTTCAATTGGCGCGAAGCATAAGCTATAACCCGGCCATTTTGCATCAAAACACACCGGAGGCCGACATAAGAGGCATCACTGTACACTACATAGCTCTCCCCCGGCGTCGGCAAAGCACCGGGGTCGACGTCAACCTTGTCTTCAGCTCCTCGAAGCTCCTCTCACACTCGAGGCTCCAAATATACTTTACCCCTTTGTGAGTAAGGCGCGTTAGTGGAGTAGTTATCTTGGCAAACCCCTCCACGAACCGTCGATAGTAGCCCGCAAGCCCCAAAAAGTTACAAATCTCCGATACACTTGTCGGGCGAGGCCAATCTTTAATAGCCTCCACTTTCTTTGGGTCCACTGAGATGCCATCACCGGATATAACGTGACCCAAGAAAGCAACCTCCGAAAGCCAAAACTCACATTTCTTTAGTTTGGCATACAGCTTTTCTTTTCGGAGTGTCTCCAACACGATCCTCAAATGCTCCTCGTGTTCTTCCTCGGTCCGAGAATACACCAATACGTCGTCAATGAATACCATGACGCACCGGCCCAATAGCGGACGGAAGACTCGATTCATTAAGTCCATAAAAGCCGCCGGGGCATTAGTAAGCCCGAATGGCATGACTATGAACTCATAGTTGCCATACCGCGTACGGTACGCCGTTTTGTGCACATCCTTGGGCCGTATCTTCAATTGATGATACCACGATTGAAGGTCAATCTTCGAATATACCCTAAACCCTTGCAACTGATCGAACAAATCGTCAATCCTAGGCAACAGGTACTTGTTCTTGATCGTCACCTTGTTCAACTTGCGATAATCAACTCAAAGTCGAAGCGTACCATCCTTTTTCTTTACAAATAGCACCGGAGCTCCCCACGGAGACACGCTCGGCCGTACAAAACATATATCGAGCAAGTCTTGCAACTGGGCCTTTAATTCCTTAAGTTCCACCGGTGCCATTCTATACAGAGCCTTCGAAATTGGCGCCACCCCGGGAAACAAATCAATGACGAACTCGACTTTCCGGTCCGGTGGCAATCCCGGTAACTCCGCCGAAAACACATCCGGATACTCGCATACCACCCGAATACCTTCAAGTTCCGGGTACTCCTTTAGGGCATCTACGATGGTCGCCAAATAAGCCTTACAACCACCCTTAATCATTTTCCTCGCTCTCGCCGCCAACACGGTCGCCGCAAAGCGCCTACTTTTACAAGCCCGATACACCAATTCTTCTTGATTAGGTTCACGGAATGTGATCACCTTACTCTCACAATCTATGACCGCATAATATTTGGAGAGCTAGTTGGTCCCCAAGATCACATCGAAGCCCCACATTTGATTTAATACTGAAAGGTCGATCAGCATGATCCAATCGCCTATCTGTACCGGACACGCCAAGCACTCGTCATGTACATGAAATGAATGCTCCAGAGTATTATGTGACCAATACTCTTCATTATGTGTGATCTCTATGTCATGAGTCTTAGCGAATGATGCATCAATGAATGAATGAGATGCACCCGTGTCAAATGTAGCTCTAGCTCTAGTGCCTCTAATAAGAACAATACCTGCCACGACGTCGTCGGGGACTGGAATCGGCTGCTCCTCCACCTGAGTGGCAAAAACCAGCCCACTAGGTGCTCGAGAAGCCTCCGACTGATGAGGCACAGATGAACGTCCAGTTGACATAGCGGGTGGCAGTCCCGCCTGCTGTCGCGGAGTGTACTGGACTGAAGCTGATGACGAAGCAGATGAGGCACCGCCCGGACACTCCCAACTCATGTGTCCCGCTAGGCCACATCGATAACACTTCCCCTCGCGCTGGGAACACTCCCTGGGCCTATGATTTCCACCGCAAATCACACATGGAAAGGAAGTCATCTGGCTCCTGCCTCCCCACCACTGTGATCGCTGAGGTCGCGAGGGTCGCTTTGAACTCGATTGCCCCGCAGATCCACTAGCTGTCCGCTTCTTGGATTTATCTTTTCCTTATCCTTCTCAAATGCCTCGAGCTCCTCTCGCGCAATAGCATTGCCGCGCTCCACCCAAAGCGCGCGGTCAAGTACCTCCTCGTAGGTCTTCAAGCGGAATGCATGAATGACCTTGAATATTTCGGGTCGCAACCCGTGCTCAAAAACCTCCGCTCGGTCCCTATCACCGTGGACCAAGCCCGGCACGCAATTGATCATGTGCGTGAACTCCCTTTCGTACTCCCGCACCGTTCGGCTACCTTGCCTTAACTTGCGGAAATCCTCCTTGATCTTGCGCTTGTCACTCTCGAGAAAGTACTCCATCAACAGCATCTCCCGAAACGCCTCCCAAGTAACGGAAGCGGAATCCAACGAGTGATTCTTCTTCGCCTGAGTCCACCACAATCGAGCCGACCCATCGAAACAGTGAGCCGCAAGGTGAACCTTATCCTTCTCGAGGGTGTAGATATCCTCGAACAAGGCTTCCATCGCAGCCAACCACAACTCCACTGACCACGGGTCCTTCACGTCGCCGCTGAAGGGTGGTGGGTTGAATCCCTTGAATGCCGTCAGTGCGGCCAACGATCGCTCCAGCTCGGCCTCAAGTACATCGGGAATAGGAGCCGATGAACCCGATGCCGTCGGAGGAAAAGCCGTCACCGGTGCCGCCGCCACCGCAGGAGGTGGTGCTACAGGAGCAACAGGTGCGGGCGGACCCTCAGCACAGATGCCGCCGCCGCCGCCTGCGACGCCATCATCTCGTTGAGCTGTCCAATTTGCTCCCCCTGTAGCCGCATAGCCCCGGCCAAAGCCGCTACTTGGGCTCGCAGCTCGCGCACTTCATCAGATCCTGCCTGCTCGGGCACTTCATCAGGCAGTGCCGAAGAGGCTCTACGCATGTAGCGTCTCGGAGACATTGTTCCTGAAACGTATCACACGCATTAGTACTCGACACACGTGACCCTTACACGTTCCAAATAACTACCCAATTAAGCGAAAGCAATCAAGCATAATTATTTTCAACTCTTGGCATCATGTGGTCAGCCGCCCCACACAAACCCCTTAAGTAGAAAACAAATAAACACTCGAATCCATCTCTCTAATTCCTTTTAGAGAAGTACCAATGTCAACCCAATCAACTAGCTTTCGCAAGTACCAAGTTCACGTTCAACGTTTCCTAAGTCCCTAAGGTCTCCAATCCTAAGGTTTCTAAGTCCATCCTAGACTTTTTGCTTTCTTTCATCGCTCTGATACCACTATATCTGTCACGCTCCAATCCCCGCCAATTTGGTTGGGTTCGGGTCACGTCAATTGACGCCGAACGGACAGCATCTCCCCTGTCCGCCCAAGGCTCAAACAACCAGTATAATTAAGCAAACAACAAAGAGATTATGCAATTATACAAGGCTTGCACGAGGGCAAACAACAATGGAAGCGAAAGCTCTAAGCTAAACATACAACCATGCATGATATTTGATTAGATTTAAACCAAATACAAGTAACCTAAAACTATTACATCCATTTTCCATTCAACCATAATTCTTTTACAACTTAATCATTTTCCAAAATACATGAATTATTTTCAACTTTTACAACTATAAATCAACAAAAGAAAAGTTGATACATGAACCGAAAGGGAATGACTAAAATGCAAGTACTGTCACGCCCCAATCCATGCCAATTTGGTCGGGTTCGGGTCACGTCAACAGACGCCGATCGGACTGAGCCTCCCCTGTCCGCCCAAGGCTCTAAAACATGTATAATAAAGCAATCAAACAATGAGATTAGCATTTATACAAGGCTTGCACGAGGGCAAGCAACAACGGAAGCGAAAGCTCTATACTACCATATCCAACATACATAATACTTGATTTCATTTGAACTAAATAAAGTAAACTACAACTATTACATTCTTTTTCCATTCAACATAATTCTTTACATTTTAGCCATCCACCAAAAATACATGATTGTTTACAACTTTACATCTCTAAATCAACAAAAGAAGTTGATACATGTATACAAAAGGAATGACTACAAAATGCATACGTCCCGGTGGCCACTAGCTATGGCGATATACCCTTGCCTCGGTCCTTCGCCGCCCCGCTCGTGCTAGGACCTGTGGGGTTAGTGGTGTGACAACTACAATGAAGTTTCCAGTGGGTTCGGCAACCGACCTCGCCGACTTACCCACTAGGTCTATCCTGGCATAAGTATTTCTACGGAAAGAAAGTAACCAATACTAATGCAACTAATACTATGCCTGCAAGAAAACTGTCAGTGGATATATATATATAATCGAATAATAAATGCTCATGCATGCATGCTTGTTTCATATCTTTACTTCGGCTTTTTACCCAATCTTGCCGGTTAACCTTGTTAACCTCAACAACTCACAACCCGAAATCCCTTAATAACGGAGGACTCGAACAACCCTAGGGACCGTCCTCTGGGGGGACTTTACCACGCTCCGAAGCGCACCGCTCGAGGGGGAGCTACCTCCCTAATGCCAAGACTTATCGTGAGTATCGATCCAACCCTCAACTTGAGGATACATAGCCACTAGTCACAATGTCATTGTCATAATAGGTTTCTACCTATTTGTTCGTGCTACTTTCCAAATCATACTTGTCACAATGTCAATATGGTTAAACTATGTTTAACAATCAAATTCTCAAGGCCATTCATGTCTCTATTGTCATTGTCACCTTTGTTTACTATTGTCCAAGTCCAAATCTCACATTCATACATCTTTAGGGTTCTACCAACATGTCCATTATGGTTCTTGTTCAATCACTACGTTCATCTACGTTAGAAGCATAATATTGAAATTCTAACCAAGGTTCACATGTAAATTAACCCTACTATGCATGAATGACTATACAACCATATGCTCAATAAAAGGTGAAATAGACATAAAGGGGAATCCGATGATTCCGGTGTGCACCCCCCACCTTGTGAGGTAGTAGAAGACGAACGCGATAATCTCCCGAACCTTACGAACGACGATCCGCGTCCTACAACCCAAAATAGTGCCAAATTAGGCCCTTTGTACATGAACTACTCTTAGACATTTTCGTAACGTTAAACGGAATTGTCCCTCGTGTCGAGGACACCCCTAATTAGGTTTCTACGAGGTCAATTCATCCCCGAAAAATTCTAGGGCAAAAGCCCCAAATTTGAGCCCTAACAATGTCACAATGAGATTTCTCCTAGATTGATCTCATTCCTAAGAAAAAGATAGCTTAGAATCACCTAGGAAGCTCTCTAATACCTTTACAAAGCCATTCTACACATTCCTAGGGCATCTAGCATGAACCCTAGTGATCCACCATGAGAGCTCTACAAGAAAACCATGGTTTTCATGGTGTTCAAGGCTCTATTACACTTTTAAAGCCTCTAAAGAGATCAAAACCTCAAAACTTAGGGTAGAATCCAAACCCTAGAGCTCAACTTGCTAGAAACTCACCTTAGCCAAGAGCTATCCCAAGATCCTTCTTGTAGGAGAGCCCTAAGAACCACCAAAACCCTAAAACTCTATCTTCTCCAAGCTTCTTCTTCTCCTTCTAGAGAGAGAGAAATGAGAGAGGGAGAGAGAGAGAGAGAGAGATGATGTACTGCTGTGAAGGAGAGGGTTTGGTTCATATAAGGGTTGCAACAATAGCAACTAAACCCCTCAACTCCCAATAATTGCATCAGCCCTTACTGGGCAATTTTCACAGTCGGGGACCGGTCTCCTCGACCAGGGACCGGTTCCCAAACGTCTGTTTTCCAGGACTTAGCCGATTTTCGGGTTTTCTGGCTGGCTGCGCAACGAGGGACCGGTCTCTCCTTCAGGGACCGGTTCCTCAGGAACCGGTCTCACTGCCAGGGACCGGTTGCCTCAAGATTCCTGGCAGGCTACGCGTACGGGGACCGGTCTCTCCTTCAGGGACCGGTCCCCAAGAGCACAAAATCTGGGACTTAGCCAGATTTTAGAATTTCACTCTCTCGGGTCCCTTTACACTATATAAGGGCTCCAAAGCACCACTAGCCCATACCAACTTGTTCCACTCCGCATTCCGCTCATTTAGACTGAACTCGGCACGATTTACAAGGGATGTGATATGTTACAAGTACTCCGGTGGCCACTAGCTATGGCGCAATATTCTTGCCTCGGTCCTCCGCCGCCCCGCTCGCGCTCGTACCTGTAGGGTTAGTGATGTGAGAACTACAACGAAATTCCCAGTGGGTTCGACAACCGACCTCGTCGACTTACCCACTAGGTCTATTCAGGCATAAGTATTTCAAAGGAAAGAAAATTGTAACCAATGCTAATGCTAATACTATGCCTGTAAGAAAACTGGTCAATAACAGATAATCATATATATGATGATATGCATGCATGCTTGTTCCATAACTTTATCTTGGCTTTTACCCAATCTTGCCGGTTAACCTTGTTAACCCCAAAACTCACCATCATAATTTTCGTCTACCGGGGGAGGCTTTAGGCTCAACCACCCGAGGGTTCGTCAGCGGAGTACTTTCCCCGTGGTGTCTACACTCCAGAGTACACCGCTTGAGGAGGAGCTACCTCCCTCAAGCCTAGCAATGTGAGTATCAATCCAATCCCCAACTTGAGGATACATAGCCACTAGTCACCATGCCATTGTCATAATAGGTTTCTACCTATATGTTCATGCTACTTCCAAGTCATACTCGTCATAATGTCACTATTGTTAAACTATGTTTAACAACCAATTTCTCAATATCAATTATGTCTCTACTGTCAATGTCACATTTATTTACTATTATCCAAGTCCAAGTCTCACATTCACACAAGTTTAGGGTCTCAACATACATGTCCGCTATGGCTCAAATCATTTTTCATGTTCAACTACATTAGAAGCATATAAATGAAATTAAACCATCGTTCACATGTGAACTACCCTAATATGTATGAATGTCTCTACATACAAGTATGCTCAACAAAGGTGAAAATAGACATAAAGGGGAATCCGATGATTCCGGCGTGCACCCCCCACCTTGAGTGGTAGTAGATGAAGAATACGATGACTCTCGAACTTTACGAACGCCGAATCCGCGTCCTATAACCAAAATAGTGCCAAATTAGGCCCTATATACACAAACTATACTTAGACATTTTCGTAACGTCGAACGGAGTTGTCCAACGCGTCGGGAATACCCCCAATTAGGTTTCCAAGAGGTCAATTTGTCCTGAAAAAAATTTAGAGCAAAAGCCCCAATTTTGAGCCCTAACAATGCCATATGTAGATTGCTCCTAGATTGATCTTGTTACCAAGCAAAAGATAGCTTAGTATCCACTAGGAAGCATTCTAATAAGGTTTCCAAGCCTTTAGAACCATCCCTAGGGCATCTACCATGAATCCTAGAAGTTTACCATAAGCACACCTCAAGAAAATCATGATTTTCATGGTGTTCTAAGCTCTAGAGGGTTTCTAACCTTGCAAAGAGATCAAAACCCAAAAATCTAGGGCATAAATCCTAACCCTAGACTCATATTTGCATAAGGACTCACCTTTGCCCAAGCTCCTCCAAAGCCTTCTTGTTGGAGAGCTTCTAGGTCCACCAAAACCCTTAAACTCCACCTTCTCCAAGCTCTTCTCCATCTTCCTCAACCTCTAGGGCTTGCTTCTTGAGAGAGAAAGAGAGAAAATGTGAGGGGGGAGTGTGAATGGCTGTGGGTGAGAAGGATAGAGGGTGTAGGGCCTATAACATGTCGTAACAATTACAACTAGGCCCTCCCAGTTTCCACTCAGTGCACTGCCCTGCCTGGGCATTTTTCGCGCAGAGGGACCGGTCCTCCCGATGAGGGACCGGTCCCAGAGAGCCTTCAGCTTGGTTACACGTACGGGAACCGATCCCTCCTACCTGGGGACCGGTTGCATTAGGCACTTGCGCAACCATCAGCTACGGGGACCGATTCTCACTCGAGAGACCGGTCCTCGAGAGCAATCCCTCATAGAAGGGGCCCTTGCCCATTTTCACGCGTACGGGGACCGGTCCTTCATCTCAGGGACTAGTCCCCGAAAGCACCAAGGCTGCAGTCTTGCAGACTTACTCCAGCTTGCTCTCGAAGACCTCCAATAATGCACTTTTGCTCTTTTTGACGCCTTCGGCCTTTCCGAAGCATACCAACCTCGCACTTTGGTCATTTGACTAAAGTTCAATGTTCGCTTACCGAGGTTTCGGTATGTTACAAGTGGTGGCCGCTGTACATGTGTAGATATCCACCTCCTGGTAATCGTCCAATACCACTGTATGTAAACAGTAGTAGCTCGTATCGGATCTGGATCTGTCCCAGAGACCACCTCTGCTACATCTGCCAATCTATCTATCCAACGCTGAATGTATGAAGCATGGTATGCCGCCCAATCCTCATCTGCTCTGCCTCGTGAATTGATGCGAGGTATGGAAAGCACTGCTTCAGATATATGCTGTAATAGCTTAAACTGTCGAAGCACACGATCGGGATGATGGAGCTCAATAATGTGGAAGCAGACTACGGTAGTCTTCGATCGTCAAACCTGGGACCCCGCCAGACAAAAAGTTGGGAGCGTCTTTAACACTTTGTCGTCATAAGGCCTCCATGTAATCTATTATGAAAAATACGTATGATTAGTTATCAAAATTAAACTATGTTGATCTCGTGTTATAAAAAATGAACTATTGTGAAAAATACATATGATTACTATGAAAATATGACGAAGTATTGAAAGGAAAGCACATATATTGGTGTTGTAATATATGGAAACCTTAGGTTGCGATGTAAACTTTGATCTAGAGGATCGAAGTGAAGCTGGAGCTAGTTGGGCATCTTCCCCGAGTGATTTTGGACGTGTGAGAATGAAATCCGGAGATAAATGAGTGTTTCGGNATAATTAAACTGGTGATGATCATGGATCTTAGAAGTGGATTCGGACTCGAGCCACTGAGTCGGAATCGGGGTCTTAGGGTCATAAATTACAAGCACACACACGTCATTGGTTTGATCGTCTTCAACTTCTTGATCCGATCCGGAGCTTCAACTTGATCCGATCCATATCAACACCTTGATCCGACGGCCATCAAGTATTCGTCTCTATCCGGGCCTTGCGAACTTTTAAGCTTGCAACCGATCAACCAATGACGTGCAACCATACATTATACAACCCAACAATACAAATGAAATGAAAATTAATTACATCTGATAACTTTTATCTCTAACCTATTGAGACACGCAGGTCTCCAAATAATCCGGCTTGTGCACGCAGGCACAACTATAGCCATCTCTAATACAAATTCCTTAATTTAAATAAATTTAAAATTACAGGATTCTGCATACACATCATACATCACATGTCGAAACAAAAATAAATAGGTCGCTATCCATGATCATCACCGATATGCATCTCATACATCACACATATAATAATAAATTTTGGGTATTCTAATTAACCGTTAACCGATGAATCGAAAAATAATAGTGACTAAATCACTAATAACAATCAATCTTATTGATCTTTATAATTTTGATCAAAAATTTAATCTTCAAAAACAACTTGATCTCATCAAGATTTAAATTTGATCTAATCAAATTAAATCTCTTTCTTTTAGTTTAAAAAAAAAAAATTTGCTTTCCGTATGGATGCTACAGTAGCGTCCGTACGGACTGCTACAGTAAAATCCGTACGGGGCGCTACAGTAGCATTCGTACGGTGCTACAGTTTTTTTTTTTTTTTTTTTTGAAAACGAGAAACCGTCGATTAAATTGTTCGATCAATTTGATATTTCGAATTATCCAAACAACGATCTATAAATCGTTCGATCGGCGAAAAACGATTTAGAATACCTAAATTCATAATTTTAATCTTAAGAACATGAGGATGGCTCTGATACCACTGTTAGAAAATTGCGTACGGTAAAACGCAGCGGAAAAAGAAATCAAACAAATTTGATTTTGAAAAACTCTCGAGATCCAATCTCAAAAACCACGCAATTAGGATCCCTCATGTTCTTTAAAATTAAAGAAGAAAAGTAAGATCGAATCTTTACCTTTTTTGCGGATAAATCTTCGCCTCAATTTGATGATCGTGGAATCGGGTTCTCTTGAAGCCGCACACGCGTCCGGCCTCTATAGGTATCCACACGAGGTTCTTGATTTGATCGATGTCCTCACCGGGGTGCTAGCTCCCTTGCAAAAGGACGTCTTTCTTGCTAGAAGATGGAAGAGAGAAGAGAGGATAGATGACGGCTTGGGTTTTCTAAAAACTCCCGTATATTATATATAGGAATATAATCCTATTCCTAATAATATAATGTCAATTAAGGATAAGTATAAATCTAGATTTAAATTTATCTTTTCCTTAATTGGTTAGATCGATCAAATCCTAATTTGATTCGACTTGAATTTTATATTAATTTGATCTTATCAAATTAATAATGCAACATTTGCACATAAGTCCTCTTATAATTTACTAACTATTAGTAAGTCCTCTCTTGTAACATTTACACTTTAATACCACTAATTTGTAACAATTACAAATTAGTCCAATTATCAACATATTGACAATTAGGTCCTCCGGCGATTCAATAATCGCGATCTAGCTATCCGATCAATCACAACCTCTTATGTGTGTGACCCCATAGGTTCTATTCTATCTGGTAGTGAGATATATTTTGATCACTATCAACAATATCACTGAAACTCCTTTCAATGGATTAGAACAATTCCAACTCAGCCCAATGAGAATTATCGATCATCTAGATAATTCTCATGAGTCTCACAATCCACCAGTGACGCCTAGCAGCATGTAGTGGCATTCCAGTAGAATGGAATACTGAACCTCTTGGTGCAGTTACCGTGTGATACAATCCTTCTATCATGAGTCCCGACTAGACGGAGGTTATGGAATAACTCGTCAAACCCCATCGTCTGTCATATGTTAAATTTATTCGACTCGAGTTTCTAATATCGGAAACCCTTTTCCGCTATTTATTCTGCCCTGGCCAAGGTCTTCTAAACTCGGTCTCATAAATCACATAGGACTAACACCCCTATCTACCAAGGGAGATAGATTCCATCTAAGTGCGCACCCTATTCCTACAATGAACCTACTGCAGCCAACATGCACCGCAAGGACCCGAATGGCTAGGGACCAAGTGTATGTACAGTCAAACTACAGTAACCTCATTGTGAATAGCCGAGGCACCGCAGGTCAAAGGACCAGTCACACTACTGCAACAATTGAGTAAGTCACTGACGAGTGAGTAGACATCCAAGTGACTTCTCGCGTTGGTCACGCTCGGTACCCTTGTTCTCTAACAACCACCTGCATATTCGCTTCAGTGTCCCCACACTGTCGACTCGAGACCCGTCTACCCAAAAGGGAAGCGACCTATGCACCAATCTCACCGGATCAATCACCGTCCCCGTGATGATCCATTGATCGGGAGCATTTAGGAATTAACCACCAATAACACATGTCTCAAATTCTCAACTCTTGAAAATATATGTTATCATCTTATTAATTCCTTGGACGATTCATGGACACATACACAACATGAATGAAAATAAAAACCCAAATATATTCATAATATTTTAAAATCAAATACAAAATTATGTCCTAGAAAGAATACATGTGTCGGCCTGGTTGGCTTCTAGGGCATACATCTAACAGTATTAGCCTAACACCCTCATGACCAACAATAGCACTAATTGGGTACTTATATGCATAGGTTCATTGTTACAATTAGTATCAGAGTCAAAAACTAGCTGAAAGTGTGAAAGCTAAGTGCTATGCGAGACAATATACTTCACCACAGGTTTGGTGGGAGCCATCCTTTGCACCCGCAGGACCACCTCTATATGTCTATTGTCAAGTTTGGTTCCAACGAAGATGTCATGGTCTAAACAAAAGGAGTTTGTAGCTCTCCAATAGTCCCACATCAAATAGAAAGGGGTTCTAGTTAGAAATATAAGAAGCCATGCATTCTAATAATAATAACTGGCTTATTCATTTTGGGCCAGTGGTTAGGGTCCAACAAATTATTATTGCTAGCAGGTCAGGTCATTTCAGTAGATCTCCTAAGCATTGTCGTAAACGTCATATTTGATGGTAGAATTATTATTGCTAGAAGGTCAAGTAGTTTTCAGTAGATCTCCTAAGTATTGTCATAAATGTCATATTTGATGATAGGATTAATACTTTTACTAAACTTGAATTGCAACCAAATAGTGTTTACGTCAATCCAAACACCTTTTAGAGAGAGAGAGAGAGAGAGAGAGAGAGAGAGATGGCAGTAGGAGATAACGGACAGCGGTAACCATAACAATTAGATGTTGCAATGGTGGTGGTAATAAAAGATAATGCTGATGATCCTTCGTACTATAAATGATAGTACATAGGATCTCTAATAAGGTACGTAGGTAACATTTTAACAATCACTAGCTTAGCCTAGTGTTTGTTATCCGGATGTCGACCTAACAGATTAGATATTCAATCCCTGACAGTGCTCTAAATAGGGCCATTTATTGTCCTTGGATGATTTACGATTAAGAATGTCAGAGGGTGTGAACACCAGAGAATTTATCCAGATCTGAACCCTAACAATGCGGGTTTAATCGTTGCTAAACGGGTATAATTTTAATTATGACTATAAAAAATAAAGATCTGACAAATTTAAATTCAGGTATAATTTTTATTTGTATTCGATCCTAACCCGAATCTAAAATGAATCAAAACCGGTTTTATATTATATAATACATAAAATTTAGTTTTGAAATTCAAACAGAGTCAACGGAAACAAAGAGGGAGGGTCAGTTTTGAATTCAATTTTTGTTATGGATTTTCAAAACTTGAATCCGACCTGTTGACAACCCTATTTATGATTCTACTGTGAGCTACTATTTTGAGCCAAGTCTACAGTGAGAGTGAAAATATTAATTTCATCGCCAATCACGGGCACAACATATCTATGGAGAACGTCTTAGCCGCCCCTTGGAAAAAAATGTCCAAGATCATCTCGCATGATAATATATAAATGTAATCCGGCTAGACGGTGAGTCTCCTCAAAACGTTGTGCATGATGGTGTAACCAATATTTCTAATACCCAGATAAGAGAGAAGCAAAAAGAAAGACTCAAATGAAAAGGTAAACAGCCAGGAAAGCAGATCATCAGTCATGCTTGTGCCGGAGAAAAGAGAAGAAAAAAGAATATGGTTTATATTTTGAAGAATATAGCGATTCTTTTTCAAACACTAACCATTCAGGATCTAATGCTTTACACTCGCAACTGAGGAGATGGTACTGATGCTACTTCGAAAATTCCCTGACATGTCATTGCTGAGGCAGCGGCTGCAACACATTAAAATCCCCTCTCGGAATCTGCTGGCAAGATAACCAATCTTCTTTTCAGCAGCATCAAGTTTGAACAAATTAGATTCTCGAAGAAGTTTGAACCAATTAGATTCTTCAAGGCACAAGAGCAGTTATTTGATGAATCCCTTCATAATCACCAAACTATACCTACTGGCCCTGGGGTCTGCCGACAATATCAATTTCTTGCTAAAACGAACATAGGTCTTCGCGGACACTTCTATGATGTTATTTTGCTCGATTGGTAAATCTAAAGATGCAATCTTCCTTGCGCTCAAAGAGAAGGCAAATTACAACTAGAGATGAGGAATTTGTAACATTTTCAATGGCTCATTCTGTGGCTCTCAGTAACTTTTCTAATCCTTTGGATGACTACCGGTATATCCTTCTCAGTTGATGTAGTGAAACAGAGCCTGAACCACCCTGGCTCGATACAATGGCAAGAAGAGCCCGGTGTTACATTGACCTTAGCTATGGTCAATAGCTTATCCCACAGTTTCTGCTCGCCTTTCTCACTATATGATTGTATAAATTTGCTCATGTCTACCCAACAGTAAAACCCTCCGCTGCTTCCCGCACACTCAATACCTAGTTGTTTAAGAGCATCCACAAATAATCTATACATTCTCTGCAGCCTCTCTCGGTTTGTTTCCAAATATTCTGAAATAAACATCGAGTCGGAAAGCATTGAGACGAGCAAACGTTGGGTGGGCGCAGAAACTGATGAGAATCGAGCTAGCTTTGATGCAGCATTTAGGACATTTTCATTGTAGGAATAGATGACCCCAACTCGAAATCCTGGGAGGGAGAGGTCCTTAGAAAGCCCGTATATTATATGAACCCTACTTTTGTCGAGAGCTTCAGCATCTAGAACCTCCGCCACACTAACAAACTTAGTTTTCCCATGGGTTGATCCAGCAAATATTTCATCAGAAATCAAGTGTATGTTCTTCTCTGTCACAAATTCAAGGAGGCCGTACAGTGTTTCCTTATTCACCAAATTGCCAACAGGGTTTGACGGATTGGAGATGAGAACGGCACGGACTTTTAATCCTCGTTTCTTTGCCTGAGTGTAGGCTCGTTCAAGAGCAGCAATGCTAAAACTGAAGTTGTCAGTGCTTCGACAGGGAACAGGAACTAACTCTACCCGGCTACGCCACTTAATGTCCCTGTCCCATCTGCATGGAAAATTTTGTAAGACCCAGAGATAACAGCCTCAATAATTTTATACACAAAAATAAATACAAGAGATTACCCTGGATAATATGGTGAAGGAACAAGGAAAGCATTTCCCGTATCTGCTAGGCAGAAGCTTAGAATCTCGATCGCAGGAGTAGCACCAGAAGTTAAAACAATCTGGGATGGATTAAACGAAACTGATCCTCGCATGACTTGACCCATGAATCCAGCCACAGCCTGTTGCACCAGGAATAAAAGACCTCATTTTATGGCAACTACTAGCAGACTTTACGACTGCTACATTAATGACCAGTTGGCAGAAAAATGATGAGGATTACCACAGTGACAAGGTGCGATATACGTAAAAGAGTTGTTTAATCAAATAACAGATAAGTAGAACAGATCACATAGCATTTCAAGGAACTAATCACAAGTGGTTGCTCTCTAAAATGTGAAAACATTTAATGCATTAATTAAAGATGTCAATACAAGCAGAAAAAAATTCCAAGCTTAACAGCTCAAAAAAGGCAGTGAAATTTATGTTTGCTTGTGGTTTCGTACAGCTGTAATACGTTTTCAAAATTGTATCACACTAATACAGCCATTAGCCCATTATAGATAATCAGTCAGAAGATCATAAGTAGCATTAGGACATAAAGAAACTAAACAGTAGAAAATGAGGTGCAAAAATCACGTATTAAACCCAACTGCAATCTCCAACCCAAAATTTGAGCCAAACCATAGTTGATCCATTGTATTTTAGGTTGAACTGAGGGCAATAGTTCTAATGTTTTATTAGATCAGGGATAGGAAGTCCTATTGTTAGGTCCATCTCTCATGGCCGTTAACTCCAAAGCAACCTCTTGGACTCGTTTAGTTTTCTTCAACAAAATGAGACAACATCAGGATATCTTCCATAAACACCTCCGGGATTTAGATTTCTTCAGCCAACTACTTATCTTCACACTTATTACTGAGGCAATGGTGGAAAGGATTTCGCCAACTTTGTTATGTAGGTTTTTGCATACTAAATATGGGGCTTCAAATGCAAATAGGAAGACCCAAAAACAAGCAGGATATTAAATGCAAGGGTAAAAATATTAAAATCACCATCTAAGATCATATTGGATTAATCAATCATGAGAAGGATTTCTTAAAAAATCAATCAAACAAAATTGCGCATCAACTTTTCTTTATGAGAAAGGATGGGTCTCAGCCACAAAAATCCACCGAGACTTTCTCATTTTACGATGCCAAAGCAGATGGTGAAACTTGCTCTCAACACCGAAAATGGAAGCGTAAATTGAGGACTCTCATTGATAAGATATAACACGCAATGTCATATCTAGAATGGCATATACAAGCTATAACTGTGTAAACATAACAGAAATTGAGTAATCACCAAGGAAAAAACAAGAGATAAAGATAAACGATGCCATGAAGTAGATATTGTGGTCCACTGTGCTGCAAATAGAAAGAATTCTTATCCTCATAAGACCTGCAGTGACTCGAATATTAGTCTGCTTCTTGATTTCACAGGCTGTGTCCAGTCAGCTTCCATGGTACTTCATTGATAAATGACAATATAGCAACTTTCTCTTTCCTAGGTCGTACATAGTTTATCTTGATTTTTTTTAAAACAAAAAACATTTAACAACATTCCATCTAGAGGGTTGAAGAATATATAGATAATTGGCAGAACACAAAAGGAAATAACAACTTCCTAGTTAGCTAGGTGGACAACTAAGAGCATGGCCTCCATCAGAGGAAGTAGGCTTTATCATATTAGACAAATTAAAATCAATCTCGCTAGTCTGATGAGTCAAATAATATCAAGCTTAAGGGAGGGTACAGAGTTTGTTTATAAGAAGTTCCAAACAAAGTGTCAACCATTCTTAACCAGGAAAAAGAATTCTTCTTCTAAGGTAATGTTTACACTGGCAATGTCATGCTAAGGATTAAATTCAAAACTACAGCCTAACTGAACATATATGAATCTCACCCCTACACTATATGAACCACATTAACAAGAGAGTGAAAAACTACTAGTCATTTAGTAGAGAAATGGAACTACGAGAGTCTCTATCTACTATACTTCTTTCTATTTAGCCCAAATAACATGGGTAAAAGCAAAATGCCACAGGCTTTGGTGCTTATAAGGTAGACAAGTATTGAATATTTGAATTGCTGGAAGAATCAAAACTTGGATATGTGCAAATGGCTAGGCCATTGTCCGGGCGATGAAGAAAGAATTGTATTTAGATTCCTAACTCGTGCTTCCATAGGAGTGTTGATATCTTAGGCTGCTGCCCTAGATAGAAATCTCTTGCCAACCTTAAAAATAAATTCCCTTATTTGTAAAGTAGGTCAAAATACCTATAAAAGAGAATAATTTTACTTCAATTTCAATGAACTTTACACTCTAACTCTCTCTATCACGATGATCGCCTACAAAAGTTGGTAGTTGGAAACCACAAATTTTGAACAAATTGGGCTTACATGAAACAAGTTGAATATCATAGCTAGCTCTTTACAGGAACATCAAAAGAGTCACTGGAATCATTCTTGCATGAATAAAATTTTGATTTAGCATTTCATTCTGCTTAAATATGTTTGAAAAATTGCCTAATCTTACTTTGCAAACTTCAGTTGGAACTTCACTCTATAGCATTCCTGGGAAACAAATTTTTACTATGGGAGAGCTAAGAACAGATTGCATCAGACATTTCTACCCAAGTGAATCAGGAGAAAGAATACTACAAAGCAAAGAATGAATAGCCAATCTAGTAAACATTTTGCATACTATGTTTCTTAACATTTACTAGTACTTTACAGTCATAAAACAATAATGAAACAGGATTCCCAGCGTATCAAACATGTAGATAATTAGATTATAATTGAAATTTTCGCCATGAAGGCTCTTTTAGATAGTTGATACAGCAAGAGAATCGCCTTTGTAAAGGTCCCTCTGTAGGATGCCTTACTAGGATTTGTATTCTCATGCACCCAACGGGACAAAATTTGGAAGAGATTTGTACTCTAATGCCCTCGGTGTAGCAACAATTTTGAGGCCAGGTCATGAGATAGGTGAAAAAAAACTTAACTAAGCTTTGGCAAGAATCAGTTGGGAGCAAGCGGATAAACAAACAACATGTGTTTACCTGATCAACTACTCAGCACAAATCTAACTAAAATAAGCTATATCCATTTAACTAATTACAGAGGTATCTAAATCTGAAGAATAGTAAATAATTTAACACCTTAAACCACCATCATATGATGAAAAGAATAGCGAAAAACTGTCAAGAAAGAAAGAAAGAAAGAAAGAAAGAAAGTCTTATACGTTAGTTACCATCTTCAAATCTATCGAACCGTCGAACGGCTGATAAGTCGCCAAACCTCTGATATTCAGACCTTCTTCTTTGTCCTCGCCGAGCAATGCCTCCTTAGCGTTCTTAACCAACCACTCTTGCACCAAATCAAGCGATAGCTGCTCTAACAAGAAACCAACAACCAGCGTAATGTAATGAACGCCTAGAGAGAGGAGCCGAGAGGGGGGGGTTCGAGGGGGGACAAAAAGGACAAAAAGAAAAAAAGAAAAAAAAAAAACCCTAAGCGGCGAGGCGGGCTCCTCGTACCTGGTTCTCGGCGAGGCCAAGCTGGATGACGCCGTCGGGGTTGCGGGTCGGGTGGTAGGGGTCGGCGGCGCAGCGGCGGAGGCCGGCGTAGTAGAGGGAGTCGTCGTCGTCGGGGCGGGCGAGGGCGGCGGCGCGCGCGGAGAGCGGGGGTTGGGCGCGCGGGGAGAGTTGGCCGCGCGAGAGGGTGCGAGGGATGATGGACGCAGAGGCGGAGGCGGAGGCGGAGGGGTCGTTCTTGGGGGAGCGGTGGCGCTTGAGGTAGAGCTGGAGGAAGTAGAAGAGCGCGCAGGGGAGGAGGGAGCCGAGGACGAGGCCGCCGCGACCCTGGACGACGCCCTGCAGGGGGACGACGATGCGCATCGCGGGGCCGTTGGATCGCGAGGGCGGATGGGGCTGGTGGGGACGGCTGCGCTTCTCGCCGTCCGATCCCCGGGTCATTTGACGGAGGAGGATTTTTTGAGCTAAACGAGCGGAGGTTTTCGGGGGGCAACGGACATGGTATAGGCTTTTGGCTTTTCTTTGTTTTCCTGCTGTCTGTCTCTAGTCTCTCACACGCTGTGAGAGGATCGAGGGTGGAGGAGGGGGCGGAGATAATTAGGCTATTATTTGTGTGGATTGGGGAATACTAGGCCGCCGAGGCAGCCCACGCATCGGAGTGTACAGTGTAACGTTGTATGCCACGTCCAGTGGGACCACACGTGGGCCCAGCGAGTAGATGACGTCTAGGCTATCAAAATATTTTAAAAAAAAAATTACGATAGAATGGATGAATTCTAGAGTAATAATTTTATTAGTTGGAGACACCACTTCATTCTGTGTAATTATCATATATTTTAAATTTTTTTTGATGACCATGGGAACCATGTTGCAATGTGAGAGAGAAATAATTTTGTTAATGAGCAAGGAGGAACCGGATAAAATCGTAGTAGAAACTTTATAATTTTGCTAGAGAGCGATGAAGAATGACTAAAACTTTAGTGGGAAACTTTCCATCAAAGCCTTCTTGGGAGCTAGGTGTTTTTTAATGCTAAAATTCAAAAACAAAATTTAATTGCTAGAGAAAAGGATTAAACTTTTGAATAGAGATAAAATGACACGTTATGACTAATTAGAGCTCTTTAATGAGACATCATTGAGAAGCTCCCCACTTTAGTCACTTTAGCCTTTTCAAGATGAACCCCTCAAGATAAAAATTTTGTTCGAAACTGACCTAAACTAAGAGGTTATTTGGTCAAATCGTAAAAATTAGTGCGGCTGTAGAGAAACATTATTATATATAGTAGGTACTATTTTAGAAAACTATAAAATATTTAATAATTCTATTGAATAAATACTATATGTAATTGAACGTTATTTGGCTAATATTCATCTAAAAATGTATTATATAATATTCTAAATTAATATAATACTACCAAACTTTTTTTAATGTTTTTTTAAAAAATATATATTTAAAATAGGCCAATTTGCATAAAAAATTTACTTATTTTGGGCTTTTGCAAAACCAGGCCACCTTTTTCGTTTTTGCAGATTCGGTCCGCTTTTTCGTCCGTCTGACCAAAATGCCCCTCGTATACAAAATGTCACGCCCGGGTATCCGTGGAAGCCTACCCGGTACGTGCACAGACCCGCCATACACCTGCAGTATATAAGGCGTCTACAAAGAAAACATGTCGGAAGAAGGAAACATAGAAGAATTCTAACCTGATATCAGAGCAAAGTATAAGTCAATAATATCACTATCAGAAGAACAGTAAGTCTACAATCCAAAATCTCAACATCATAGAGAAACATCAAACTATAGTTCCCGGTTCAAATCACACAGACATCACAGGGTCCCTCAAAATATACATACAATGGTAGTCTCTTTATACATGGGTACATCACCCTCGGCCGTAGCCCGAGTAGCAAGGTGATCGACTAGCACGCTCCTAGCAAAGTCTAGCTAGCCGCGACTCCCTTGCCACGACCCCTAGCCTCTCCTGTAGCAGATGGCTCTGTAAAAGCAACAACAAAAGGGCGTGAGAACTATTAAACAATAGTTCCCAGTGGGTAAGCCGCCAGCCTCAGCGAATTACACCACTAGGCTCATGCTGTACTACGTGGAAAGTAAAACAGTTATAACATGATAGTTTATCAACGATAAATAACTATGAATGTGTATCATGCTGTCAGATATATCTAACAAGTAGAACAAGTAAAGTAATCGCAATGAACATGAGCATGTCAATTAATTGTACGCTACTCAGTGATGATCAGCTATTGATACCATTAACACTTTAGTTTAATCCATAGGGACCTACTCAAGGTAGTCCCGCTTGCGCCGCGCCTGATGGCCCCGTGGTAGTATACACTCCCCACGGCAATCCACTTCGGCACCCAATCCCGCACAGGCGAGCAATCTGTCGCGTAGGCCAACTCCGGAGTGCCGGCTTGTGGGGAGCGACCCTCACAAGCGTGTGCGAATGAGCACAATGGCAAGCAAGCACGATTCATAGTCTAACAGTTCTCAATTGTCATATATCAAATATGTAAGTTCTTGTTCTCGACCAATAGGTCGGAATCTAAATATAATAAAAAAACTAGTTTCCACTAGATGAATGACTACCTGACAAGTATGTAATTTACATGTACTGTCATACAAAAATTTGAATGTCTTGTTGCCCACTTTGCAAAAGTATAATCAAGTCACTAATTAATGATGTATTCAGTCGAACCATACATATATCCCTCCAATGGTATCTAATTAATAGTTTTATAATATCATATAGAACATAGAAGGAATTCACTTGCTCTGGTTAGGTCAAACCCACCTGCTCGATGACAATTCTTATTGTTCTCACAATTGTAGGCAATCCAAAGTATCCAAATTCCCTAATTAGTGAACCAAAATCAGCAATAAGCTGAATTCAAATATTTATAGCAACACTTCATCTAATCACAAAGTTTGGACTAGCTTCTCCCCTAGATTTAGTCTAAACTAAACTTCTGCTTTAACCCAAGTTGGGTCCTTCTCAATTCAGCCCAAATTCAGCTTCAAAAGTCTCAATAATCATCTCCAAATGAGCACCAAACTTGCTGCACTACAGCTGTGAATCACTTCAATAAACTGCATTGAAACCAGTAGCGCACATCAAATTTCAGCGAACTTCTTACCTTGTGCCAGGCTGCAGCTTAAACCCTGCTTCGGCTTAGGTGAAGACACTATATTAACCTTTCCAAGCTCCTGGAATTCAGTCGAGACTATCCAATATCCTGTCGCAAGCCTGCTGCGAATTAGTCTCAGAACAGTCCTATTACTATTAATATAAGCTGAAAGTTTACTTACTTAAATCTCCCACAGGAAAATTCGACTTTGCTGAAGATAGAAGTACTCAAATTCAGCTTCACACTTCATCAACTCAGCTCAAAGAATGGGAATTACCTGCTGCGAACTCGACTATCAAAAACTGCATTAGTGTACTTGGGTAATCACAAATTCGAGGCTCGAATCTCATCTATATAGATCTCTTACTTGTAACTCTGCTTCTTGCTGGTCGAAATCTCCTCAACCTGATTCACAATATCAAGTAATTCAGCACAACAGGAGCCTCCAAGCTGTAGCAACGAGCACCCAAAATACTTCATTACCAAGCTTATTGTAACCTCAAATAAGTAATCAATTCACTACTTACCCCTTTCCAAACTTCAATCTTATTCTCCCTCTTGATTCAGGTTACAAAGACCACCTCAAATCCAGCTTCTAGAGTTACTAGAACTCTCCTCAAACCAGCTAGGCACAAGAAACCCAAAATCAGATTCCAACTCTATTAATAAAGCATCAAACTAACAAATAGTTGGTTAGTCACCTTAGTAGGTCTCCACTTAGCTAATTACTCTGATGGAGCAGCGAAAACCTTCCCAAAGTACCTTCTTCACCCTTTTATAACAATCCCCTGGCCTCCCAAAACCATTGGCATCGAAGAAGGAGAAGAAAGTAGATCAAAACCCTTGATTCTAGTGTAGAGAGGGAAAAACTTTAGAGAGATCAAAGTAAGGAAGATGCAAAACCCTTCTCTGAGCTCTATTGACCCTCCAGCAGCTTCAGGAGTCGAGCTGGGTCATTTAGAGATAAGGTTGAGTGTCAAAAGACTAAAACAGGCCTGCTGCCACACGCAGCAGCTGCTGTTGCTGCTTGCTGTACCGGTATAGCATCATGCATGTACCGGTACACCAATGCAAAATGGCCAATTTCGCAGGAGCAATGCACACTCTCGCTTCCCACATCCCGATCACTCTCAAACTTATTCGTAAACATCTTTAAACCCTCTAGAACATGTAGGAAGGTTCTGAATGTCATTCCCCTTACTCGAACTTCGCAATTTGCACAAGCTCAGTATACTACACAAAAGCCTTCCGCGTATTCCTCAGCGTATTCCTCAACAGACGTATAATACAATGCCGTACTGTCTGGCGCTCATTAAATGCACCGCGTCTGTAATATACCGAAAATTCGGAAAGTAAATATCGAACTTTAGTCAAATTGACCAAAGTGCGAGGATGGTACACTTCGAAAAGTCCGAAGGTGTTAAAATGATCAAAAGTGTGTTGTGGAAGGTTTTCGAGAGCTAAAGAATCAAAATCTGCATTCTGCAGGTTTTGTGCTCTCGGGGACCGGTCCCTGGTTGGAGAGACCGGTCCCCGAACGCGTGAGAAATAAGACAGCCGAAAAATCGGCTAAGTCCCAGAAAAGTAGCTCTCGGGAACCGGCCCCTGCGGGGAGAGACCGGTCCCCGAGAGACCGGTCCCCCAAGGAGAGACCGGATGCATCGCGCGTAGCCCTGGCTGCCCGCGGGGAGAGCTTTCTGGGACCGGTACCTGGTCGGGGAGACCGGTCCCCGCCTGCGCGAACAGCCCAGCCCAGGCAGTGTGAAAGAGCAAAAGTTGAGGGGTTTATTTGCATTTTTGCAACCCATTGTGTCTAGTATGAGGGTAAATGAGATATTTCTCTCATTTCACTCCCTCTCACACTCTCATCTCTCTTTCTCTCTCTAGAAGACAAGAAGGAGAAAAAGGAGACAAAGGAAATGAAGGAAAAGAAGAAGAAGAAAGTGGAGAAGAAGCTATTGGAGTGAAGCAACTTCATCTTCTTCCTCTCTAGTGCAAGAAATGAGCAAGCTTAGAGGTAAGCTTTGCCCCTTTTCATGTTAACTCCCAAACTAGGGTTTGAGTAAACCTAGAAATGATTTTTATGGAGCTTTTAGGAGATTTGAAGTTTTCTTTTTGCTTCTTTTGAGATCAAGACCATGGTGTGAGTAAAAGAGGTGAAGCTTGAAGGTGAGCTTGACACCTCTCATGGTGGAATCCAAACTAGGGTTTGGAATGAACTAAGAATGGTTTAGATGGACTCTTTAGAGTATATTGAAGCTACTTTTGCTTCCCAATGAGATCAAACCCTAGGTTTGATAATGCTATGGAGCTAGGGCACCCAAATTGGGGCTTTTGCTCATGGGGATTTCTAAGTGCAATTGACCCTCTAGAAACCTAATTGGGGGTATTTCCGATCCGTTGGTGCGCTCGGATTAACGTTACGAAAAGCTAATGTAAAGATATGGGCAAAATGGCCTAAGTTGGCTTCGTTTTGCCGTAGGTAAAGAACGAGGAGCCTAAAGATCCCAAGGAAATTACCGGAGCACCTAAGAAAGCCTACGAGGTGGGTGGTGCTTTTCAAACTCGTTGAACTTCCCTCTATGCCTAATGTGTCATTCAATTGAGCATATGTATTTACATTGTTCCATGCATTTTAGGGTAAAGTAATGATGAAAATGTGATGTTGCATGATTGTGAGTACAACTTGCATAATGTAATGGTTAAAACCTTATGAATGTCAAAAACCCTATATATGTATGCATGAGAGAAAGTGTGAGAACCAAAGTGAGGCGAAAGAACCGAGTGACACAATGAGACATAGATCGAGTGGCATTTGATAATGTAAAGTAAAGAACACTAGAGTTAGTGTGGGGCAAAAGAATCAATGCGATGTAAAGATAATGACAATGGCTAAAGTTAATGCAAAGTGTGGCATCAAGAATAAAGAATGGAAAGATAATGCAAAGTGGGCAAAAAGAACATGTAAAGAGTAAAGAACAATGATTGCTAGAGTTAGCAAAAGTATAAGAAACGTAAAGAACGTGATTGCTAGAGTTAGCAAAAGTAAAAGAAATGTAAAGAACGATGATTGCTAGAGTAGCAACATAAAGTGATGTAAAGAACACTAGAGTTAGTGTAAAGTCAAGATTGAACATACAATCCTTTGAGTTAAGGATTCGATCATACTTGCTATGAGTTCCGTGCTCGAGGGCGGTCGCTCCCCCTCGGGCGATGCGCTCCGGAGTTTTTGCATCACGGGTTGGAGTAAACCCGAGGACGGTCTTAGCGGGAGGAAGCTGAGGGCCCGCGATGATGGACTTAATGTGAAGCAAGTTAATGTGGCGAAACCCCCGGGTTAGCCTTGAGATTAAAGAACAAAGTGCAAAGAACAAAGAACAAAGACAAAGTGTAAAGTGCAAAGAACAAAAGAACTTGCATAATCTGCATATGTTAATGTTGAGCATATTTCCTGCTTATTGTTCAGGCATATTAGCATCATATTATAGATTGGTTACTATATGCAGCTTATCCTTTCTATTATGCCTGAGTTAGTCCTAGTGGGAAAGTCGGTGATGTTGAGGCCGAACCCACTGGGAACTTTGTTGTAGTTCTCACCCCACTATTCCACAGAGCCGGGACCGAGCGAGCTGGCGAGCGACCATGGTAAAGGTATCGCGCCTTAGACAGAGGCCACCAGAGTTGAGCTTGGGTTTACTTTATGTTAGTAGAGTACCCTATGTTCATCTTTTGTATTTGATGACTAGTGATGTAAAGAAAAGAATGTAAAGCTTATTTTGAGGTAAATGTGATGTAAAAAGAAATGATGCAATGATGTAATGAAAGGTAAAGAATTGAAAATGTCCAAGTTGGACTTAATGTATATGATCTAAATTGAATCATAGTACAAGTGAAGGTTTAGTTTCCTATCTCTTCACTCGTGGCTATCGCTTACCCTCATGTAAGCCGTTTGTGTATGTTTCCGCTAGTGCACTTCTTGCTTGAAATTGTACGTGTGATGAGCCTTGGGCGGATAGGGGAAACTCTGTCCGTTCGGCGTCTGTTTGACGTGCTCGGGCCAGCCCAAATTGGTATCGGTCCCGGGGCGTGACAGATAATATGGTATCAGAGCCCAAGAGTGAAAGAATAGGAATGGACCTAGAGACCCTTAGGATTGGAAGACCTTAAGGATCTAGGGAACGTGAGCGACGTGGAATTAAAGTTAGCGAAAGCATGTGATTGGGTTAAGTTGGGACATCTCTAATGAGATTAGAGGCTAAGTTTAATTATCATTCGTCCGTTACTCCTCGTGTTGTGTCGGGCGGCCGACGACATGACGCTTGAGGCAAGGATGAATGTGTATGTTGCTTTCGCCAGATTGGGTATGGTCAAGTAATGTTGGTTATGTAGCTAATGCGAGTTGCTCCTTTTCAGGAAGCAATGGCACCTCGACGTCGATCCCAGACGAGGTCGATGCCGGAGGAGCCTGAGCGATCCGGAGCGAGTGGCGACGGAGAGCTTAGGGAGCAAATGGCTGCGCTCATTGGAGTAGTGCGACAACAAGCGGAGTCTGTTCAACGCCAAGGGGAGCAGATTCAGCGGCTCCAGGAGGCTTTGGAGCGCCAGCAGGCGGCGGCAGCCCAGGCGGGTGTCGAGCATGTTGCGCCCCCTATGGTAGTGCCGAGTGTTGTTGAGGGAGCGGCGGCAGCGGCGGCTGTTCCAGTTACGGTAGTACCGGCCGGATCGGGAACCTCAAATCCCGATAGTGCGGCAGTCGATGCGGAGCGAGAGCGTACCTTGGCGGCTCTCATTCAGTTTAAGAAGTTCGACCCACCTATCTTCGAGGGAGGTTTGGTGGAGCTAGTAGTAGTGGAGTCGTGGATCGACTCGATGGAGACCCTATTCGAGGACCTTAATACCTCGGAGAAGGATAAAGTATATCTTGCCACCCATTGTCTTGAGAAGGCGGCGATGGTATGGTGGAAGCGAGTGAAGCGGGATCGTCCTACCGATCTTCCGCTTATGCTATGGGAAGAGTTCAAGAGAGCGGTGTTCGCGAACTACTCCCCCGATACGGTGAAGCGGAAGTTGCAAGAAAAGTTTCGCAAGTTGCGACAAGGTGATCGATCGGTGGGGGAGTACGAGCAAGAATTCTCCCACATTATTGACTGCGTTCCCGACGTTGTTCGTGATGATCGGGACCGGGCGGATTGGTTCTTGCGAGGACTCCAGCCCCGAATTTATGAGAAGGTGCAAATCCTAAAGTTGTCGACCTTTGCGGAGGTCTTCGATAGAGCGTTGTGGGCGGAACATAGTAGCGCCCATGTACGAGAGGAACGGGAAGCTACGGCCGAGTCAAAGGACAAAGGCAAGAAGTGAACAGCGGGTGGTGCCGGGGGCCGACCGAATGCTAAGAAACCCCCTCGGTATCCCCGACAGCAGTCGAGGAATTGGAGACCACCTCGACGCGTCATATGTGGCGGGGAGCACAAAGTGTCGACTTGCCCGCAGCGAGACGGCAAATGTTTTAAGTGTGGCCAACCGGGACACCTTATCCGGGAGTGCCCGAGCTGGACGTCGTCTGCACCGACGGCGGCATCAGCACCGTCTACCCCGAGACAGTTTGCGGGGTTACCACCAGCAATGTCGGCTGGGCACGCATCGTCACCGCGTCAGCCGGAGGGATCGAGAGCGCCTAGCGGCCGAGTCTTTGCCGCTCAGGTGGAGGAGCAGCAGCCTACAGCACCCGACGATGTCGTGGCAGGTATAATTATGATTAATGGCACTAGAGCTAGAACATTGTTCGATACTGGTGCATCACGATCATTTGTAGGCTCAAAGTTTGCAAAGGCACATGGCATAGAGATGACACATAATGATGACTACTGGTGGGTAAATGGTCCCGAGCACTCGTTTCGCGTTTATGAT
>NC_033621.1:6229810-6243575 GCF_001540865.1 Ananas comosus
TGCTACTCCTTTATCCCTATCTTTTGATACATTCAAAAAAGCATTCTCCACAAAATTTTCATGAGGTTTGTCAATGCGATCCTCATGCGACAAAAGAGAGCCCAAAAGTTCGGTACAAGAATATTTAGTAAAATCTTTCGACTCTTCAATAGCAGCCACAACATGATTATACTTAGGAGTCAAACTTCGTAAAATTTTTTCTACAACTTTTTGATCCGACAAATCTTCACCATATGAACGCATGGTGGTTACTAGTTCCATAACTTTTGAGAAAAAAGAATGAACATTTTCATTTTCTTGCATGAAAGTAGTCTCAAATTTACGTCGTAAAGTTTGAAGTTTGACTCTAAGTACCTTTGAACTGCCCTGATACTCCTTCTGTAGCGTATCCCATGCTTCCTTCGATTTTGTCGCAGCAGCAATGTGCGAAAAAATCGAGTCATCGATGGCTTGCTGGATGAAGAAGAGAGCCTTTGAGTCCTTCTTCATATTCTCTGGGGTAGCATCCGTGTACCCCTTCTCCACAAGATCCCATAGATCTTGCGATCGCAGCATCGTCTTCATCTTGATGCACCAGAAATCATAGTTCTCCCCTTTGAAAATGGGATGAGCAGTTTGGGATCCGCCGACCCCGCTGATCGCCATCGACGTAGCCACCTCTCACGAATCCTGACGCTCTGATACCACTTGTTATGGCGGTAATCAATAAAACAATGAAGCGAATAATTTTATTAATGTGGAGAATAATCAATAGATTCGCGGTGCGCTTGTTCTACACAGTCTTAGCCTTTTATGGTGCATATGGATAACAAAAAAAACAAAATCTAAACTGACTAACAAAATCCCTCGTAACAAATCTAACCAACTAAGAAATCTTAATAACAAATCTAACTAACTAACAATTTGATCTTATCTTCAACAGTTACTTCACTCCTTCTTCTTCTCCACCTTCATTCTCTTTTTCTTTTTCTTCTTTTCCTTTCCTTCCCTTTCTTTCTTTTTCTCCTTCTTGTCTTCTAGAGAGAGAAAGAGAGGTGAGAGTGTGAGAGGGTGAGAATGAGAGAAAACACCTCATAACCCCCTCAACATAACCCATATATTGCATTTTTGCAAATAAATCCCTCAGCTTTCACTTTATTAAACTGCCAGAACTGGGCAGATTTCATGCTCGGGGATCGGTCTCCCCGACTTGGGACCGGTCCCAGAGAGCTCTCCCCGAAGCTGGCAGAGCTCCAGCCTGATGCAACTGGTCTTACTCTGGGGGACCGGTCTCTCGGGGACCGGTCTCTCCCCGCATGGACCGGTTCCTGAGAGCTGGTTTCTGGGACTTAGCCGATTTTTCAGCCTTCTAAATTTTCACGCGTTCGGGGACCGATCTCTTCCTTCAGGGATCGGTCCTCGAGAGCTGAAAACCTGCAGAATGAAGAATTTTTACTTTTAAGCTCTCGAAGACCTCCCATAACGCGCTTTTGATCATTTTAACACCTTCGGACTCTCCGAAATGTACCATCCTCGCACTTTGGTCAATTTGACTAAAATTCGATATTTATTTTTCGAATTCTCGGTATATCACATGAGATGTAGCGCGTGGATTGGTCCTCATCTGATTGATGAGTGGAATCATAGTGTGGATCCTAATTTCGCGGAAATGTAACCTATCAAATTTCCGTCAAGTTTAGCAAAGCTTACGTCAAAACGAACGAAGCGCGGATTTGGACAAGTTAGAGTGGTTCGCAAAGTGTACAAAACACTTTGGAGCGGGTTGGTGCGGTGGCATACAAGTTTGCACTACCACCGAGGCTTGCGGGAGTTCACAATGTGTTTCCTGTATTAAGTCTCCGCAAGTGTAAGATATGGATCCCGAGGATCTAAAAGGTAAGAAACACCTAGAGGGGGGTGAATAGGTGTAAAACCGGCAAACTCAAAAAAATCTCGATGCAAATAAAACTAGATAGCGGAAAATAAAATAGCACACCGAGAATTTAACGTGGGAAAACTCCAATTCGGAGTGAAAAACCCACGGGACCGACCACGCGAAGAAAATCCACTAAGAAAACTTGAGTACAAGTGATTTTGACAAAAATACACGACTCAATTTACCGATTTCTTGTTGATGGTGTTCTTCGCCGGTCCTCGATCGATAGGAATCCACCAATCGACCTCGCCGCAACTCCTCGCAGCGTCAACGCCTCAACTCCTCGAAGCGTCCACCGAATCCGGTTAGGTAAACGAGATTGCAAAGTCCTTTTTAAAAACTGTATGTCCTCAGAGACCGGTCTCTCTCAAGGAGGAACCGGTCTGTGAGAAGACGTCTTCAAGTGAGGGAACCGGTCCCTGCGCTGCCACGTGACCACAAATCACGACGTTCGGGAACCGGTCTCTCGGCTGAGACGTCCCTCGCCCTGCGCGACGAAATACCAAAGGTCGGAACCGCGGTCTCTCTCTCAGAGGGACCGCGGTTCGCATCAAAGCCTCACGGCAGTTAGGACCTTAGGGGAACCGGGTTCTCTGTGAACTCAGGTGACCACGGTCCCTGACACACAGAAAGTTCAGTAAAATATTTTTTAAAGTAATCTAAGCCTTATGAAACTTATTCTTAATTAAGTATCTTTCACACAAATGATCGTTTTCTCATACTTAGGTGCCCGAAACTTTACGATGTGAGTCTTTGCTTCTTCAATTTAGATCTTTTCTTCAATCTTCCGCAATCAACTCTTCAAGACTCCATTCAACATTACGAAATCCGCCAACCTATAAAATCCTTAACAATCTCCCCCTTTGGCGATTTCGTGACAAAATATATTACAAAGTTCGTACACAACTCAAAAATAATAAAAAGAAGATCATCGCAATCACCAAACGATAATCTCCTGCATGATCGATCCAATAAATGAAAATTACACTTTTACAACCTTAATACAGACTCTATGACTTAGACATGGAGTCTTGAAGTCTTGAATTATTCCTGCAAAAACATTCTTAAAACGAAAATCAAGATTCAAGTATACTTATCAAGATCAAATATAAACATCAAAAGAGTACCAAATAAACATCAAAAGAGTACCAAGTCACCAAGTCAGTTCATAGTCAAGCACCTAATGTTTGAGCACCTAAGCAAACATCTAAACTAAATTTACACAACTTATGCAAAGTAAATCTAAACTAAACGCTTCATCATCATCGAGCCATCCATCATCATATATTCATCTCCCCCTTTTTGTCAGAAAGCGCCAAAACGACAAAAGGAGTAAACCCATTACATCTAATCTGAAGCATCCCCTGGGGGTAAATTTGCTCTGCAACACCCTAACTTGTCAAAAATCATATTGAGTAATCGCTTCATCTTGCTCACATCCTTTCGTATCGCAGCCTGCTCCGCAGACAATTTCTGAAGCTCCTCAGATAAACGTTGTTGCTCACGATACACAGAGGAAACTGAGATATCTTCCTCGGAAATGTCCATAGAAGGACGTGAAGAAGTAACAATAGCAGGAGGTGGAGCAGCAGGAGGGGAAGAAGCACGCTGAGACGGGGTACGAAGCTGCATCGAGGACTTCACAAAGGTCCTTTCATTGATCCGACCCAAGCTGTGCTCGTACGATGTGCAACGAACATCCACTTCACGAAGTCGCAGAATCCGCATGATTATCAAAGGAAATGGCAACCTTTCATTTTGTCCAGAAGTTTTGATGTCCTTCGCCATTCTCCGCCAGATCAAAAATGGGATATTCATGTTGATATTTTTCACACTTACAATATCAGGCCGAGCTAGGAGATACATGTATAAGATGCGATCCCACCTCAAAATCTTCGTGTTCGCGAGAAGCAAAATGTTGTAGCAAACTACGAAGTTCAGAAACCTGTACTCCATTCTGAAATCTTTGGACATAACCATAATGCCATTTGATTCAGTACCCTGCATGCAAATAGTGTTCACTACACGATTCCAATCGCGAAGTGAGTCGAACCCAGCCTGTAGATATTCCACTCCGTCAGTCTTAGCTTCCATTCCTAGCACAGACGCTATCGTATCAGGAGTAATTGATAACTCAACACCACGTACGGAAGTGATGAATACGTACGGGCCACCGTCGGAGTCACTCAAGTGACCTGCTCTCATATAGAATTCTCTAATCAATTCTAAGCAGAACCCAGTTTGTTCCGGAAAATCACAAATCTGATGAAGATTACCCTTTTCAAATAAATCTTGAAATCCCGGCAGACAGCTTATGATACTTGCAACTCCAACATCACGATCACCAATACAATGCTTCGACGAGTACATTGACCGTCGAGCAGATGGAACATCCTGTAGACTGTGATGCGGAGGCTCAAAACCCGGTTCTCTAATCTCAACACCGCCAGATTTCCGACGACCGGTATATCCAGATGCTTTGCCTTTTCCCTTATCCACGGCTTTGCCTTTTCCTTTATCAATAGCTTGTCCTTTCCCCTTTCCTTTTCTGGTATCCTTTTCCTTAGCCAACACCTCCGGAGAAAAAGCCTCCCAGTCCGGCTCTTCCTCCTCAGATTCATCACCTGGGGCATATTCACTCCCTTCGTCTTCCGGTTGATACTCAACCGGCCGTTTACCCGAGGAACGCTGTCGTTTACTTCCACGACCACCCCCGGCCATGAGAACCACAAACACAAGCAACCAAGAATACATTCTGAAGAAATCCCCTGTTAAACACAATAATTTGTATATACTAAATATAAGAACACTAAAATTTTTAAATCCAAAAAAAAAAAATTTCTGCAAATTGATAAATAAATGCTAGATAATCCTAGGGGCCACAAAACATGAGAAACAAGATCAACTTATGCATCTAAAATCAGTAAAACTACATGAGTCCCAGAAATTGGAAAAAGCTAGGTTTTGATGATGAAAACCTACAAAAATTGACCAAAAAGAGAAAGAAATACAAGACAAAATGATGATAACAAATCTAATGACAAGATCGAAACAATAGGTGATAGAACCAATTAGATCTCTAGAAAACCACCCAAAAAAAACGAAAATGAAACACATTTTCTGAGTATAGGATACAAATGCAACAAAATCCGAAAATCATACCTCAAATCAGTGCTAAACCATGAGGAATGTGAGGAAAAAATGATCTGGAGACAAGAGAAGTGCAAGAGAAAAAACAGGGAAAGAGGTGAAATGCGTACAAGACACACGAGCAAAAACCCCTTTATTGGGTCGGGCGGAAGGACCTGTCTCTCCTGTCTGGGACCGGTCCCAGAGACTAGAATTAAAAAAAATTTAAAATAAGCTCCAAAAATTCCAGAAAAAATATATGTTATTCCACGATGTTTAACCAACAAAAATAACCAATTTCCATCCAAAAACCTCAAATAAAATTTCATAAATAAATTTTGAAAAAAATCAATTTCACGGATATTCAAATTGTCAAAAATTGCTGACCCGAAAATCAATAAAAATTTTACATACATATAAAATAAAATCCCACACATCATGCAAGATCTAGGAATTTATTATATTGTTTTTCATCATATTTGTTAAAGAAAGTGTATAAATAATTCTCAATTCGAGAAATCAAAATAATATGTTCAAATTGAGTTAAGCACACTATTCAAGACAGGAGTGGCTCTTTGAGCATCTTTTTTTTTTTATATTAACAATCCACCTTATATCACCTATGAGATGTATAGCTCTTTGAGCATTTTTCTTTTTATCTCTGAAAGGTACTTTCATTTTGTTTTATAGAGATACTTTAATCAACATGTGATAGCTGCACACACTGACCGGACGACCGGGGTGGTAGCTCTTTCCTCCATGTGGTGGTAGTTTTCACACTCCCGGCAGGGATGTAACTCTTTCCACATCTTGAATCTCAGAAACTTTAATAACCAAAAATTGGAAAGACTCTCCCTAAATTAGTGCAACCCTCAAGTCAAAAATATTATTTCAATTTCAAAAACAGAGAAAGAGTTATTCATCTCAAAACTCATAATCAGACAAACAGTAGCAACATTCAAAGTTCGAAGCATGAGGTGTTGAATTTGATTCAGTATGCAAAACAGAATCTCAATGATTTGATCGTTCAACAATTATGACAATATAGAACAATCTTGACAGTGATCAATCAAAAATTAAATATGAAATAATTAAAGTTACGAACCGATTCATCTCCCAAAAGTAGCAATATTAATCATGAAATTCAATTATCTCTCAAACACAATCAGGAAATACTAGAAACCATTCACAAAAATAAGATGCAACATGCACATGATCTATGGCCCAATAGAATATATCTAGATTGAAGGATTCATACCAATAGCTTTTCTTAAATGCAGAAAACGTTTTTGATCCAACGGTTTGGTTAAAATATCTGCAAGTTGATTGTCAGTCGAAATATATTCAAGTTGTAGGATGTTTTATTCAACCAGTTCTCTTAAAAAGTGATATCTTAGTTCAATATGTTTTGTTCGTGAATGTAAAACAGGATTTTTAGAAATATTAATGGCACTTGTGTTGTCACAGAGAATAGTAAGGGTGGTGGAAGGGATTCGATAGTCGCTCAGTAAGCTTTTCATCCAAATTAATTGAGTAGAGCAACTCCCGGCCGCAATGTATTCAGCTTCAGCAGTGGAAAGAGCAATACAGTTTTGCTTCTTACTATGCCAGGCAAGCAAACAGTGTCCATCGTAGAAACAAGCTCCACTTGTACTTTTCCGATCATCTGCAGAGCCTGCCCAGTCAGCATCTTAGTAATCGATTAGATCAAGAGATGATCCCTTAGGATACCAGAGGCCATATGCGGTCGTACCTTTAACGTACCGAATGATCCTTTTAACCCCTTTCAGATGGACTTTCTTAGGATTAGCTTGATAGCGAGCACAAATCCCAACACTAAAAGCGATATCTGGCCTGCTCGCGGTCAGGTACAGTAGACTCCCAATCATGCTTCTGTATTGTTTCTCATCTACGCTCAGTCCTTCCGAATTCACTCCAAGTCCTTTGTTACTTGTACCCATTGGAGTGTCAAATTCCTTTGCACTGTCCAATCCAAATTTCTTAACCAAATCTTTCGCATATTTGGATTGACACAAGTGAATTCCATCTTTAGTTTGTTTGACTTGAAGTCCAAGGAAATAATTAAGCTCCCCCATCATAGACATCTCAAATTCGCTTGTCATCAATTTAGCAAAATCATTGGCATCTTTCTCTTTAGTTGCTCCAAAGACTATATCATCAACATGTAATATACCGAAAATTCGGAAAATAAATATCGAACTTTAGTCAAATTGACCAAAGTGCGAGGATGGTACACTTCGAAAAAGTCCGAAGGTGTTAAAATGATCAAAAGTGAGTTACAGAAGGTTTTCGAGAGCTAAAGAATCAAATTCTGCAAAACTGCAGGTTTTCAGCTCTCGGGGACCGGTCCTTGGTGGGAGAGACCGGTCCCCGAACGCGTGTAGAATGAGACAGCCGAAAAATCGGCTAAGTCCTGGAAGATCAGCTCTCGAGAACCGGTCTCTGTCTGAGAGACCGGTCCCCCGGAGACCGGTCCCACCAGAGAGAGACCGGTCGCATTGCGCGCAGCAGCTCTGGCTGCGCAGGGTGGACCTTCGGGAACCGGTCCCTGCTCGGGGAGACCGGTCTCTGCCTGCGAAAACTGCCCAGTCCAGGCAGTGCACAGAGATAAAAGCTGAGGGGTTTATTTGCATTTTTGCAACCCATGGGTTATGTAGAGGGCTGAGAGAGCCTTTTCTCTCATTCTCTCCCTCACACACACTCCCTTCTCTCCCTCTCTCTCTCTAGAAGACAAAGGAGAAGAAGAAGAAAGGAAGAAAAGAAGGAAAAGTAGGAGAAGAAAGTGAAGAAGAAGATCAAGGAGCAAAGGGGCTTCATCTTCTTCCTCTCTAGTGCAAGAAAGGAGAGCTTACAAGGTAAGCTTTGAACCCTAATGTAGTAAAACCCTAGAAATGGGTTTGAATAAACCTAGAAATGGATTGTTTAGAGTTTTTGAAGCTTTCTCTTTGCTTCTTTAGAGATCAAAACCTTGGTTTGCTATAGAGGTGAGCTTGGACCACCTCTCATGGTGAAATCCAAACTAGGGTTTGGAATGAGCTAGAAATGGTTCTAATGGACTATTTAGAGTATAATGAAGCTACTTTTGCTTCCCAATGAGATCAAACCCTAGGTTTACACATGCAATGGAGCTAGGGCACCCAAATTGGGGCTTTTGCTCATGGGGATTTTTAAGTGAAATTGACCCTTCAAAAACCTAATTTGGGGTATTTCCGACGCGTTGGTGTGCTCGGATTAACGTTACGAAAAGTCAAAGTAAAGTTATGGGCAAAATGGCCTAATAAGGGTTCATTTTGTCACAGGTAAAGAACGAAGCATCTAAAAATCCCAAGAAAATCATCGGAGCATCTTTGAAAGCCTACGAGATGGGTGGTGCTTCTCAAACTCATTGAACTTCTCTCTATGCCTAATGTGTCATTCATTTGAGCATATATATATATTGTTGCATGCATGTTAGGGTAAAGTAATGATGAAATATAATGATGCATGATTGTGAGTACAACTTGCATAATATGATGAATGAGAACCTTATAAATGTCAAAAACCCTATGTATGCAAGAGAGAAAAGTGAGCACCCAAAGTAAGCAAAAGAACAGAGTGACACTATGACATAGATCGAGTGGCATTTGAAAATGTAAGGTAAAGAGACACTAGAGTTAGTGTGATGCAAAGAACCAAAGTGATGTAAAGAATGATGAAAATGACAATGTGTAAAGTAAAGTAAAGTGGGGCAATAAGAACAAGTATTGTAACGAACAAGAATGCTAGAGTTAGCAAGAGTAAAGAAATGTAAAGAATGTAATTGCATGAGTTTGCAACATAAAGTGATGTAAAGAACACTAGAGCTAGTGTAAAGTCAAGATTGAACTTATAATCCTTTGAGTTAAGGATATGATCATACTTGTTATGAGTTCCGTGCTCGAGGGCGGTCGCTCCCCCTCGGGCGATGCGCTCCGAAGTTATGCATCACGGGTTGGAGTAAACCCGAAGGACGGTCCTAGCGGGTGAGTTCCTGCGACGATGGACTTAATGTGAAGCAAGTTAATGTGGCGAAACCCCCGGGTTAGCCTTGAGATTAAAGAACAAAGAGTAAAGAACAAAGAACGAAGAACAAAGAGCAAAGAATAAAGAACAAAGTACAAAGTAAAGTCAAAGAACGAATGAGTTTGCATAATCTGCATTTATTTAATGTTGAGCATACTTCTTGCTTATTGTTCAGGCATATTAGCATCATGTTATAGATTGGTTACTATACAGCTTATTCTTTCTACTATGCCTGAGTTAGTCCTAGTGGGAAAGTCGGTGATGTTGAGGCCGAACCCACTGGGAACTTTGTTGTAGTTCTCACCCCACTATTTCCACAGAGCCGGGACCGAGTAAGCCGGCGAGCAACCGAGATAAAGGTATCGCGCCTTAGACAGAGGCCACCAGAGTTGAGTCGGGTTTGCATTTTGATAGTGGCTACCCTATGTTCATCTTTTGTATATGATGACTAGTAATGTAAAGAAAAGAATGCAATGTGTATTTTGAGGTAAATGTGATGTAAGAAAGAAATGATGAAATGAAATGTAAGGGATTCGAAAATGAACAAGATGAATGCAATGTATATGATCAAAACGAATCATAGTACAAATGAATGTTTAGTTTTCCTTTCTTTCACTAATGGCTATTGCTTACCCTCGTGTAAGCCGTTTGTGTATGTTTCCGCTAGTGCACTTCTTATTGAAAATGTACATGTGATGAGCCGTGGGCGAATAGGGGAAACTCTGTCCGTTCGGCGTCTGTTTGACGTGCTCGGGTCGGGCCAAATTGGCGTCGGTCCCGGGGCGTGACACAACATATATTTGTGCCACAATGAAATCATTCTTGAAGTGTTTTACAAAGAGAGTTCTATCCGCTCCCCCTCGGTTATAGCCCTTTTCCAAAAGATATTTTGTCAAGCGTTCGTACCATACTCGCGGAGCCTGTTTTACTCCATAAAGTGCCTTTTTCAGTCAAAAAACGTGATTTGAAAATTTTGAGTCTATAAAACCTTTCGGTTGTTCAACATAAACTTCCTCCTTTAAAAATCCTACCAGGATTGGTCACTATCATCTCGCAACCCATGCGTCATGCCACTACGAGCTGTCCGGGCCGTGTGCACAACCCACTGGCGTACCATGATCCGCTCCAACCAGAACTAGCAATAGGAAATGTGGACATGTACTCGCGCTCTATCATCGGATCTGCGGTGTCAACTCGGCGGAACAGTCCTCGAATGCACCCGCAAACATCGGACGTGCTCACCGGCGTTTTGCCGTCTGTCATCGCGAAGACGCTTTAAAACTCTCTTCACACTATCGCTTCCTCTGTGTCAAACTGCAAGTAGTCCTGATGTTGCCCCTCTTAACTTTCCATACAAGGAATTCTTGCTTCAGCTAGCGACCTAGATCATTTCATCTCAAACGTCTACCTCTCCAGTAAAGTCTTCAACTTTAGTTTCATCTCAACCTATGCGCTGGAAGCACATTACACATCATCGACACTAGAGCCACACAAATTTCTCGCACAAGACTCCTTATCACGCTTTCTGAGAGTATACGCAACTATCACGTTTCGCTCTCTCGAATATCCGGTGACCTGTCATAAAGAAGTCGAACACGCTCTCTATCCACTGTCGGGAGACCTGCTAAGCCATATAAGCCGATTTTCATTTAACAGCGCAAAGCATGGTCCTCCTTCCCTTCAACAATGAATTCCCTCCGGCTTGTTTCATAGTAAATTTGCTTTCTCTATTCTTCCATGCCAGAAAAGCTGTGCTTAACATTCAAGCTGTCAAGATACAGGTCTTTCATGGCTACTGACGATAAAAGAACTGCGATAGATGTATGCTGTACGACGGGTGAGAAAAATATATTAAAGGTCCACACCTTCTACCTGACTGTAGCCCTTAGCAAGCTAAACAAGCTTGATACCTGTCTCTTCCCACGCCGGGGATTCCGTCCTTTTTTCTTGAAGATCCCACTTACACGACAAATTTTCTTTGCCTTGCAGCGTTTGACGAACTCCCATGTGTGCGATTCTTATGGAGAGGACTGCCATCTCCTCATTCATCGGCCACCAACCCACTCTGCAGACACTGGCACCCGATAATTAAGCTTGATTATATGTCGAGGTTTCACCTTGCTTCTGGCTGATATCTTTGTGCCACTGAAAGAGCGTACGCACCGATTCTCATCAACCGTATTCTCTCGCGTGGTTAATTCTTTCTTCCTCGCTCTGCCATGTAGACAATGCTCTGCCTCTCAACTTGTGAGTTTCAGTTACTGAAGTTGTCTGTCGACTGAACTTGTTCTGACTGAGAAGAATCCTGTGACTGAACTATACCATCGGGTCTCTACCTCCACCTGCTTGCTAGCACTCGGGGTTTCATCAGATAGAATTACCGGTTAGGAATAACATAGCCACAGATTCATTTCAAATGTGACATCCCTTACTAATTTAATTAATTTAGACGATTCAGGACACCACAATCTTTTTCATTTTTATATATCCCTTAACCCCCGATGATAACAAATACAAAATACACTTTTTAGCCCTAGGTTCTAATTGCCTTCATTAACATGAATATAAGTAGGACAACCAAATATTCGCAATATTACGAATAATCAGAAGGGCTACCAGATCCATTACCTCCTGCGGATAGTTTTTGCAATCAAGTAGCTGAATGGGAGATCCGATTACAGCTAGATAGCATGCCGTTAGAGATAGCCTCTGCCACAGAGAAACCTCGCATAAGCAGCATTAGAGGCTACAAACGGGCTCTCGTCCAAAAGAGTTTCTATTCATACGTTCGGGCCACCTCCGTTCTGGCTGCGTGAGTATGCCTAATGGTCTTATGTCTAACAATCACCTTCCTTCTTGCAAGAATTCTTCAACTCGAACAGCCAAGATTCCAAACCGCGTTGTCAAGGTCCTTAATCTTTAATTTTCTTTCAGTTTGCTTGCTCAGGTCATAGACTTCCAACTGTTGAATAATGAACCAAGCACTCATTCCGTTGACTTTTCAGAAAAACGCCCAGCACTCTACGGAATAGTCGTCAATAAAAGCAATTTTATATGCTACACCACCAATTGATAGGAGTACGAGAAATGGTTTCCCAAAGATCAGAATGGAATGTAGTGCCAGAGTACCTTTTGTTCGGTGAACTGCGGCCTTATAAGCTGACTCTCTTTTGATTTGCTCAGAAACACAATGCTCGCCAAAGTCCACTTTCTAAACTCTGACTACCAAGATAAACCAATCTCCTCGGCCCAACTTCATCATATACCGAATAGTCATCATATGGCCAGTCGCATATGGCCTAATTGGTCTACTCCGAATCTGGACATAATGTTGAAAAAGTCGACCGCTGCGAACCTGTCACGAATGTGAACCGCTGTAGAACATATAACAGTGTCGGACAATTTGGCTTCATTTCACTACAAGATTCCCCTTTAGCGACTTCATTAATCCATCAAGCTGAAGAAATACTTTAAAGCGCTTTAGTTATCAAGTGTACCCAATGAGATCAGATTTCTCATCATATCCGAAACATTGCCGAAGTCTCAGATAGTAGTCCTCACTACTTCCATGAACATTCGTCTCGAACACAGCCTGCCAATTCGCAATAATGATCCACTTTAAAGTGATATTCCATCAATACATCTCCATTCAATAGGCATGTACGCGAGAAACCATTTCTAGATGTGTACCAGATATGAAAAAACAGCGAGTCCATAAGCCCACTCATGCCTGTCTGCGTGTCTTATCCTAACTGTAAAGACGATCAATCATTTTATTGGATTCTCACTGCTGCAACACTTGCTTCTGCTTTCAGTATTGCTCTGTGTTTTTCTATGACCTTCGATTCTTATCTACGTTATTCTTCCGCTCGCTTTATTTTCACTTGAAACAATCAGGCTTTTATGTGACGCCTTCTTCTTACAACTAACGCAAATTTAGATTCCTCCTGCTTTGACTTATTGATCTAGATGCTACGTCTATTACGGAACCTTCTCTCCGGAGACCCCTCTAGCGACCCAACCTTGTCCTGAAGCTCCAACCTGTCCGTTCTTATACATGCATGTCAATTCTCGTTTGTTGAAAGTAAGAGGATTTAACATCATCGAGACAATAGAGTACATCTCGTCCAAAACAAGAAGTCTCAACGTGAAATTTTATAAGGGCGGGTAGAGACATAATAATAAAAGGGCTTTCATCTTCCTCCTCGTTATCATCTATCGACGCGAATCCATATGAGTAGAATTAAATTCATCTAAATGCGACTTAATAGAGGTACACTTCTGCCATGCGCAAACATGAAGAGACGTTGCTTTCAAATATAACTTGTTGGTGAAAGATTTCGTCATATAGAGAGACCCAATTTAAGCACAAGCCCTGGCAAGCGGTCTTTTCATCCAAGACCTCGCGAAATAACTCATCGGATAAACATTAATTGTATGCTCAATAGAGCTTTATTCATCAATCTCCTCCTTCTGGTCTGCCGTTAAGGAATGCGGTGGTATTTCTTTTCCACAGTGCTTCTGGCAATACTTGGCTGCCGTAATAGCGCACGCACTCGTTGACTTTGCCTAATGCCAAAGCTGTTGGTCCTGCAAATTTGAATCTGAACTTCGTCGTTCATCTTAATCCTCAAAAGGAATATAAAAGGCTCTATACAG
>NC_033621.1:6243600-6360034 GCF_001540865.1 Ananas comosus
ACCATTTAGAAACGCACTTTTAAATCCATTTGAAAAGAGTAGTGATTTTAAAATGGCCAGGCAATCGAGATCAAGATACGAATAGATTTCAAGACGGGCAAACCGGAGCGAAGGTTTCATCAAAGTCTATTCCCTCAATTTGTGAGTACCTGTCACGCCGGGTACCAGCGGAAGCATATCCGGTAGTGCACAGACCCGCCATACACCTGTGCAGCATATAGGCATCTACAAAGAGAGCAAGTCGATAGGAATAAACCAAAGAGAGTCCTATCCCTGATATCAGAGCAATGCACGAGTCAATATATTATCAGAAAGACAAAGGAAATACAATCCAAATCTCGACAGAAGAGAAGTATCACAACTGCAGTTCACGCCAAGTTGACATATACATCACGAGTATACAAAAATAGGATAGGTACAATGGTGGTTTCTCTATACAAAGGGACATCACCTCGGGCGTGCTCCGAGTAGGCAAGGTGATCGACTAGTATTGCTCCTAGCAAAGTCTTCAGCTAGACGCGACTCCCTTGCCACGATCCTAGCCTCTCCGTTGGCAGATGGCTCTGCTAAAAACAACACCAAAAGGGCCGTGAAAAACTGATTACGATAGTTACAGTGGTAACCGCCACTCGGCGGAATTACACCACTAGGCTCATGATCTGTACTGGAAGTAAGTAAAAGCAATAAGTGCATGATGATAAAAATATGCAGTGCTAACCGGTACAGGCATGTATTCAACTATGAAACATGATTTCTGCGATAATGAATCAACTGAATAAATAGAAGTATACACAACTACTATAACATAAACATAAACATAATCACAGAAGTGTAATTAACTGTACACTAATAAACTGTATGCTCATTCATACTATCCATTATCATTATTCACTTTCATTTTATTCAGCTAGACCACTCAGGTAGTCCATTGCGCCGCGACCTAATGTGGCCCGTTGGTAGTTATCATACTCCCACGGCAACCCACTCGGCACCCAGTCCGCACGGCGATGCGGAACTGATCGGTAGGCCAACTCCGGAGTGTCAGCTTTTGTAGGAGCTACCTCACCAAGCGGTGCGAATGAGCAGATGGCAAGGCAACGCAAAGTCCATTGTCCACAATGTCACAATTTTCGATATTTTCAATTGTAAGGTTCTTACCCTCGAATCCTCTGATCGCAATTTCATATACACAAATAGATACAAGAGAGTGTAATCACTAATTGTAACATGTAAGGGTAAGCTAATCACATGTCCATGATAATCTTTCACTAGATATGGCATATTCAAATAGTGATGAGCATGTCAATAGTTCTCTACAATGTAGAGTCAGAAGAATGTCATTTTCTCTTTACTTTAAAGTGCAGTCCCAACTTGTCTAAGTCATTCAAACTTATGAATCGAATATAAATACTTTCATAGTATATATGTCTCATATTTGATAGAGATTTCATTCAACTTAAGCAAGCAATGAGTATGCACTCAATGCACCCTATCGATTTTCTATTATAGATACATATAAGAACATAGGGGCGCTCATTCTCTGGTTAGGTCCGACCACTAGTTTACTCATTAACAATCAGCACAGAAATCACCAAGGATCAGATCCACTGTAGCGCAATCCTGCTGAACAGAAGCATACATATCGTATCAAAATATACGAAGTCGCAAAGCTCAATTTCGTGCGCAATTACACTAGTACATGTAATAGCTGAATCCCTGTTTTGGCTCAATAAATACCTCAATGTTAGCTTCCAAAATCCCCTCACGTATAAGCGGAGGTAAACCGAGCGGTCCGTGTGCAAAGCCCGCTGGCGAACTATTCCAAAACGGCAACAAAGTTCAGTCAATGACTAGCAATATATCGGAATCATGCGATTCAGTTTTCTAACTGCAAATCCAGCTTACCCTTAGTTCTGGAGTCCTTCCAAACTCGCCTCCCTGGTCCCCAAATTACCCCCAGAGGACGTTCGAGAAAACTGCTCGAAAAAACAAGTCCAAACTACATCAATTCACTTTATTAATCCGCGTTATAGCTTCGAAAAGTCGACTAATTATCTACAGCAGCTTTCAAACAATTTTCTCTGAGCATAAAGTAGGTTAATACTCACAGATCAAAATAAAATCCCTTTTACTGCAGTAAACAACCTCTAGCTTAGTTGGAAGGCCACGCGAAACGAAAACGGCGTCAAAATCATATTACGAAACCATAAAACTAGAGAGAGATCGAGTTGATACCTCTACAAGGCTGAGATTCAGCTTCCGCCTGGCTAGTGATACCACAGAAAAACAGCAAAACTCCTCTTTCCACGTGCTGGGAAAGCCTCCTTCAATGTCGCCAAATCAAGCGAACAACAAGCGCGGCCGAAAACGCAGGAATCGGGGGCTTTATCTCTAGAGATGAGAAAAAATCCTAAGACGAGAGAGACCTAGAAAAATGAGAGAGAAGGTGCTCTGAGCCTCTAGCAACCGTCCACTGAGAACTCCAGAAGGTCGTCTGGCTTCATATGGTTGAGATCAAGATGTAATAAAGACTAAATGCCTTTGCTGCACGAATGCCAGCTATGCTACCGTGTACAAGGTGAACTGTCTTACCGGCTTAACAGCCAAGGCAGAAAGAAGCTGTATTTCGCAGATCCAATAGCAATATGTCTGCACTTTTAGTCATTCAAATCCATACCGTCTAACTTGTTCAAAACTTGCTCCACAGGATCATTTAGACATGTAGAATACCGGGTCCAACCCACTTTCAATCCACACACTCGAACTCGCAATTTGCGAAAGTCCAGTGTATTCATTTCACCCCTTCTAAAAAGAAGTTTCCGTCGCGAACTTGTAAGCCTATTACCTCAAGATTCTAATCTCTCTCTTATTTGTTAAAATCGGAACGGCGAAAAATAGATCCAGAAAATAATTTAATGCAAGAAAAGAAAAGATAAGCGGAAAGAACACACCGATATTTACGTGGTTCGGCCAACGGCCTACGTCCACGGGCGAAGACGGAGCAAATACTTTATTAATGTCGAAAAGGCGGAGTACAAAGAAGATCTCTCTCTCAAATTAAGATCCCAAATAAAGTATTTGATTGACGCGCATATGCATTTAGCATATTCAAATTAGCACGTCCGTACAATGAGATCCTTCGGCTCGGCTCACCATATACAAGGTACGGCACCTTCTTGACTTAATTAATTGAGCATCAATGAGTCTCCTTAGCCGAGCACCAAACAGCACCGAAACACCAACATGAGCCAAAACGCTAATTAATTAGAGGATTTCTTGGCATTCCCTACCGGCTCCTCAATGCTCTGCTCTATATATAATATTTATTAGAGCCTTAATTGGAGTCGGATTACCTTCAGATTAATTTGAGTCGGACTCAAATTAATATTGCCGTGACCAATAGTAAATTGCCAGCTCATTATTTATTCCGGATCTTAATTCTGATCTATTTCAAACTCCATATATGCCAAATTATATAATCCCAATTAGATTAGGATTTAACTCCAATTTAGATAACTACAAATCTAAACCAAATATAACAAGAATAAATTGGCTGGTAAGATTGAAATTTTGACATTTCAAAGGAATACAGAAAATCTGGAGAAAAATAAAAGAGAGTACAAGTTCCTCAGTATATAGCAGTAATGACAAATAATATATGAGATAGCATAATTATTTAATTTTGTTATAACTTCAAGATAAACAGGTGGAAATATAATGAATGAATGATTCCTTCCGAAACAAATTATCTGTTTATAAACTTGTTGAATTAGTTAAATACATATGTAGGGCAGTTGCCAAGTTTCTTATGTCATTGATAATTTAAAAAATTATTCAATCTACCAAAAATCTATAAATTAATTAATCACAATTTCTCGACAATCAACTGAAGAAAATCGTTGCTAATTAACGGTTACCTACAATTACGAATAGTCTCCGCACTACAGCTACTGCTATATTGTGAGATGCATGGTTCATCTGCTTAATTAGCAAAAGTCAGTATATATTTTTAGAAGACTCAAAACGAACCAAAATTAAGTTTAAACTAACAAGTTAAAAATATCTGTGCACATTATGCACATTCCAAGAGGAAAAAAAAAAATTGGATATGTGGGGCATTACATATCGCAAATAATCAGGAATTAATATTCTGTATAACGCGAACCAAACGGCTCCTTAATTAATCGAAACGAAAGTAGCCTATGTTACTTGTTGGAACCTATAAGTTATTGACCCGCACCAAGTGGGATGACGCAAAACAGTGAATAGGAGGATATATAACAGCTTCCTCGAACCATCATCATTATTAAATTGATGATGCGAAGCTCCTAATATAAGTAAGCGGAGGAACGCTAGCTTTAAATAATTAGAGTCCGACAAAATTTGTAAAAAGTTATAAATGGGGGTGGGTCTCTCCAACTGCCAAAAAGCAACACGTTATAAACATGGATAGCGAGATTAATTCATTGTCGAGGATAGGACATGTATATACGCCAAACAATTAAAGCAAAGCAGCCACCACCACCATTACACATTTTATAAATATATAAATATAAATAAAAATATAAATGTAGATGCATGCATCAGATCAGATATTATTATATGGGACGTGGACGTACTATTTTTCCAAAAAGTGTGGGCCCGACAATTGACTTATATGGACAAGCAAATCCATCCCACCATTGGCCCAATTTTCTGGGGGGCCCACAAGAAGAGGCTATATATGTCCTTTTCCTTTCATTAATTGAAGTTTGATAGGGATACTGTTCGGCCAGTTGGGCTACTTGTCCGTCTAATTATTTTGAGTGGGAGTTTATCTATTTGTTTATTTATTTTTTATCTTGGTAACGCACACTAGCTAGGGTGTGGGGCTGGGTAAGTCGGGTCCGATGGTCGGGTCGAGTTCAGGCCCAAATTAATATTCTTTAAATACACTATTATATTAGTTGATCTCAGATTACATGCAGTTGGACTTTTGACAAAATCATGACTGTGTTCATATTTTTATTCAGATTCGAATAATATCGAATTCTAAATTTTTGTTACCATTTAGGGCCCGTTTGGCCTAGCTTTTGGAAAAGTGATTTCTGCAGAAGTGATTTTAGTTTGAAAAAGTGATTTATGTTAAAAGCTGTAGAGCGTTTGGCTGAGTCTGATAGAAAAATGATTGTGCTGAAGTAATTTTAGAAAGTTGTTTAGCAAATTTTTTTGCTGAAGTGATTTTGTAATGCTATTTAACATTAGTAGATGTTATTATTATATGCAAAAGAAGCTATTTGCTCTAAATATTCCTCTTTTCCATAAGCAGGATACATATATTACAAGTACTACAAAAATCCACCGAGTCACATTTGCTAATCCGACGTTAAATAATCAAAATTTATTAACCATATTTTACTCTTAATCGTTCCCCTCATAAACCTCCAGGTGCTAAAATAATACAAGAGGCCGATTCTCTTCTTCAATCACTACACGCCAGAATTGTAACATCCCCTTACACATTTGGAGGGACAATCACCTCTACTTAAGTACCCATAGTGTGATATTATTCAATGCATAAGTAATTGGCTCTTTATGTCCTTAGGTAGTGATGGACTCCTTGTACACAGGGAACTCGAGAAGAGTTCATCTTTGCATCATTTCGACTAATTTCGGCGAAGCCGAAGCTCGTCGGCGCAGATCCGGCCAAGCCGGCGGGATCCGTCTTTGCCGGATCACGCCGGCGCGGATCTCGGGCCAGATCTGGTGCCGGGCGCGGATCTGGGGCCGGATCTAGTGCCGGGCGCAGATTAGAGAGAGAAATCAAGAGAGGGAGGGAGATAAATCTGTATGAAAAAAAAAAACATTCTCCTTTAAAAAAAAAGGGAGTATTTTGGAGATTCGCTGGAAAAAAAACTTGTCGGAGACTCGCCGGAGAAAAAACTCGCTGGTAGAAAAGACGTCGCCGGAGAGGAAAATGGGAGAGAGATGAAGAAGAGAGGAGATGAGAGTGATTAGATGAAGAAGAGAGGAGAGGAGTGTTTTTTTTTTTTTTTCTTTTGAGAGTAGGTGGCTGTGAGTAATGGGAAAGAGTAATGGGAGAGATAGTATTATAATTATAAAAAGACATGAAAGAATTGTGTTGATTGTTTAAGGGTAATTCCGGTATTTTCTTAAAAAAATTTAAGTGGGTTTCAGCTTGTGCGGGAATCTGTTTTGAAAAGTAAGTTTTTTTTAGCTTCTGCTTTTGGGAGTTGAAGAATCAATTTTCAGCTTTTAGAAAGCAGAATCAGATTTTTAAAATACCTCTACCAAAACACTCTATTGGGCCTAAAAGTGATTTTCAGCTGAAAATCACTTTCAAATAGCTTGGCCAAACAGGGCCTTATTCGGACTCGGATATGATTTAGATTTGTGTATATAAATATTATTCAGATAATAATATATAATAATACGCATATATAAATATAAACTGAATTAGCATGAATAAAATACGATACAACTATATATGGTTCTACACTCGTGCTCAAATATCAATCATACTAGTTAAGCGCCCCGCGCGATGCGGCGGGCGCGATGCAACGAAAAGACAATACAACAGTAAATTATTATAACTATTAACATCACTTTTTTTTTCCTATTATGCATTAATATTTTTAAATATTAATGCTTCTAATCGGTAAGGGTTACCGATTAATAAGTTCGATGCGGCGGAAAGATAAAATACAATAGTAAATTATTATAGCGATTAATATCACTTTAAAATAAAATTTTAATTTTGAATGCAAATTCAAAGATCAAAATCAAAACAAAAAAATTAAAATTTGAAATCAAAATTTACAAAATTTAAGTTTGAAATCAAAATTTTAAAAATTTAAGTTTGAAATCAAAATTTAGATTTAATTTAAAATTCAATTTAAATTTTGAATTCAAATTATAATTCAAAATTCTAATTACTAATTAGTTCAAAATTTTAATTTTANGAAATTGAAGGATGTTATATATGAACTTGAAATTTTAGATAATTTTATTTTTGTCAAAAAAAATTGTGTATACCTAAGTTGCGTGTAATATACTAATAATATATAGCTAAGATGTGCATGTATCAAGACATTCATTTGAAATTTCACATTATTTATATCAAAATTAGCATGAATAATTCTTTAAAAAATTGTGTGGGCCCCACAAACCTTCAAAATAAGGAGAGGCCTTCATTAGGATTATCGATTCATATATATATGTTTTGAGAACTAAAGTGAAAAGCATATAAAATTTAGGGATCAAAATTAGCATGAAAAAAAAGGTTAAATATGCGATGACATGATAATTTCGATAATTATAAAATATTTTTTAACGGTTGCTATTTTATCACGATGAAATTAAGAGATTTGAAAACTTAATTGTAAAAAAGAAAATTGGAACCAAAATAAAACGGTGGAAAATTTGGGCATCACTATGTAATTAATCCTAAAAAAATCTCAAAAAAATCCCATAATAAGGGGAGGCATTCATTCTTTAAGTTCCAAATTAGATAAAATTTTAATTTGGTTATCTATAGTAAAAATAATAAAAAATTGTTGTAGAAAAAAAATAAAAAAAAAATATTGAGAGAGGAAAAATAAAAAAATGTAAGAGAGAGAGAGAGAGAGAGAGAGAGAGAGTGTGTGTGTGAGTGAGAGAAAAAAAAAAAAAAAAAAGTGGGACCCACCAAAGCTTCCCGCCAAATATGGGAAAAATTCTAGAATGCAACGGGTATATTGGTGACGTGGCATAACAAACCAATCAAATGTATCCTTTTAGGGATATATGTTCTATCATGATTGTAAAAAAAATATTTTTATTGTACTTTTGTTTGAAAAGAAGAAATATGATTAGCTTGTTATTAATGACGTGGTGCAAGCGTGACAGTGTAGAATTCCTCCAAACGCGGGGAGGCTTTGGTGGGTTCCAAATTCACAATATAATAAATGCCTACATTCTATTCAATAAAATTTAATATTTTACAAACATAAATGTAATTTTAACGTAAAACTTCTAGTAAAATAAATAAAGAATATAAGAAAAAACCATGTATCTTATCTCCCTATAATATATATCAATATCTTTCTTTATCATATCTATAATATCCGCACTTTTTTCATATGTGAATTAGAATACATTCATGTGTATAGGATGCTAAATTTTGATATCTATATTTGTGTCTTATCGAATTCAGTATCGACTTGAAACGGATTTTATCCTATCTGCTTTTATTCCGATGGCTAATATGCCCGAATGGAGGAGACTTAAATTAACTTTGCATATATCTTGTGCAATTTCCATTATTCCATTTCATCGATCTTTTCGGTATGGAGCTCCTTATTTTTGTTTTAAAATAGTAATTTTTCTACCCTAGGACTCTCATTTTACGGAACTTGTGAAACTTAATTTTGTCGTGCGCCTTCTAATATTCTTTTCTGTATTGTGCCCTGGCCAATTCGGTTGTTATAAGAGAGATGGGCTATAGATGACGCACACCCGACCCACGTGGGTATAGATCATCCAAATGTTTACATTGATAGGAAATTAACCTAACAACATGCATGACCTATATAAATTTAATTTTAGGGATAATTGCTTATATACCCCTCGTATGTTTGAAAATATCCGATTTATTCCTACTTTTTTTTTTCTTTCTAAAATATCCCTCATATATTCCACCCTTATTGCAAAATACCCCTGCAGTTATCTCCTGTTAAGTTAATTTAGGTTAAACGTGAGTTAAACATCTACCACAGTTTAAAAAAAAATAAAATGCCAATTTTGCTCTTAACTTAAGGGCAAATAAAAAATATTGATGACGGTAGAAGGGTATATTGGAAAAGACCAAAAGTCAAAATACTTTTTATGTCCCTGGCTTTAAGGGTAAATAAGAAAGTCAGTGATGGTAGAAGGGTATAATTGAAAGGGCAAAATAGTAATTTTAGAGAGATAACAGAGTTCATTAACACATTTTAATTCTAAGGGTATATTAGAAATAGGTTGGATTGTAGAAATGACATTTTCAATATTAGCCTTCTAAGAGGGGTAAATTGAAAAGTCGAAAAATTTTCAGGGTATATAAGCAATTGCCTCTTAATTTTATATAACCCACATGAGCTACACCGACCGTCCCTAGAGCAGGTGGCAAAGGGTTTGATGGTTGGTACCCGATACCCAAGTTTGAATCTTAGTTGATTCACATTTCCAGCTAAGTTTATTTTTAAATGAAATAAACAAAGCGGGTAGCGTGCTACCTATCTCTAAAAAAAAAAAAAAAAAAAAAAAAAAAAAAAAAAAAAAAAAAAAGGGCCGCTTGAGCCACTTTCGGAAATGAAGCACGCACCCCATGCCTTTTCCAGATAAAGAAATAGAAGCAAAAAAGTTGTCAAGAAGGGCATAATTAATTTGTGCAGGTTGCATCTCAATATATATATATATATATATATATATATATATCAACCGCACCAGGAAATTAACTGGATTAGATGTAAATATAATTAGGGAAAATTTCATAGGTACCTATAGGAGACTGAAATTTCATCAATAATCCTCTCTAAAATTGAAAATATTATGAATGCCCTTCTAAATTCAAAAAATACTCATGAATGCCCCTACAGGTAATGTGCCGTCAAAATCTAACCGAACAAATTATATATGTCATTTCTATCCTTGTACGGTTTATTAAATATAGGAAGTCGTAATTGGTATATTAATACTATTCACAAATGTCCTCTTATTCTCTCCACATAGCAACGAGCCCACTAAATAGTTTATATTTTACAACACCTCATAATCCAACTTCTAATTGTGATTGTGGTAAACCGTGCCGAATTTAAATGTCAAAATAACCACATAGTAAAGGTCCGATATCCAAATTTGAGAGTAAGTTGATGTGATGCTTTAGCGTGCATATAATTATGAATTAAATTTTAAATATTTAATGCTATATATTTTCTATTGATTGAGGAATAAAGATGGTACAACTACTTTGCTTGGGTAGATAATTTTTCAACACAGCACAATTAACTTTAAGTATCAAATACAAATGCTAAAAAATAGTATAGGTTGAAGAATTACGAAGTTGGAGAAGAAAATCCTACTGTGTACTTTATATACTAGTTGCTAAAATTTTTTAGCTTAGCATTAATTAGTTATTTCCTGCCAAATATATCATTCTAACTTTTGGGGAGAAGTTTGTCATTTTATATTTTAACTCTCATTTAACTACATTTTAACCCGGGTAGAGTGACGTGTCCTTAACGGTAAGGGTACACTACTACAGATACAAGATTTAGTGGCGACAAATGTCGCCACCATAGCCAATATTGTCGCCACGGAAAACGTTTTGGCGGCGACAATCTGTCGCCGCATGCCGCCGCCTAAAACCCCGTCGGTAAAACAATTTGGTGGCGACAATGTGTCGCCGCTAAAAGTTAGATAATTAGCGGCGACATACNCGAAGACCCTTTTTCAGGGTATCATATGCCTATTTATAGAACCGCCTTTGCGTCAGTTATTGCTCTTGCACGATCAGCCACTACCTCCTGATTCGTAGGACCACCTTCGGCCGATCGGAACCGCTCGTAACTGCTTGCGGTTGTTATAACTCCTCGGTCCAGTGCGGCTCGTATGCGTCCGGTGTACTCTAGGTCTACCGTTTTAGCCGTCTTTCGAATATGGACCCGGCGTGCCAGCTGTTCGCACCTAACTGGCTCAACAATTGCCCCCTCGCCAGTTTTCGAAGCGATGCTTCGGTAGCTGGCGTTACCTTTTTCGTCGCAAACAATTTTCTGTTGCCGAAAGCGGGCTTGATCCGAGGTGTATTTCTCAGTCTAATCAAATTCAAATTCTCTGACGTATTCTGCACTACGATCTTCTGTACGGTTTAATCTAAACCATTTATTCTCTTCTTCACGGCCCTAATCGCATTCTCTACTTTTGCCTCATGTGCGGCATTAATTAACTCATCTTAATTGCCGCTGTCTATTCATCATTACAGCTGACCTTGGGACTCGTAATCGAAGCGACAGTTCGATACGACGGCCTTTTCTTCTTCCTCAAGCTTCCCATTCTTTTTGTCTCTTCTAATTTTCTTTTCCTCATATCTTTCACTAGAACCTCTTCTTTGTCTCCTTCATCCTTCTTCGCTTTTCGTAACCGATTCTCTCGGCTCTTCTCTTCTATTGAACAATGTCTTTGGTTCCTCCTCTTCCTTCTCATCCATCTCTTGACTATACTATACTCAAACTTTTCGTCGATTTAGATCCATCTAGATTCATACTAGGTCCTTCTCTTGTAGATGCACCATCTCCTACTGACTCCTGTTTCTCTGATGAGGGACTTCCTTTGAAAAGGATTATTCATCTCCATTCTTGGTACTCATCAGCTTCAACAGGAAAGAGTCTCAGAACCTGGCCAAGTATTTCCGAAGCATATTTGGCCTGGTTAGATAGAGTAGAATCCGTTTTTGGCGCCTTCTGGCGGAAAATCGGCATTTATGAAGCAATTCAATTATCTCGGCACCCTTCTATAGCCGATAATCTTCTTCTAGCCGCTGCTCTTTGTTTCTGATCCCCTGTTTCTAATATTTTTCTTTTCAAAAGGGGGCCTCTTACCCTCACTCCTTTTGATGTGGCAGCCATTGTTGGCTTACGCCCTCATGACATTACTCTCTCTATAGCCTACAATCCTGACGGTGTGTCTGATTTTGAGGCACACCTTGATCTAAATAATTTGGCTTACTCTAAATTTCTTTGAAAATTTGCAGGTGAATCCCCTGCCCCGGTCACCAGGAAGGAACACACAGCATTCCTTCTATACTGGTTATGCGACAATCTTTTCTGCACTCGTTCGCAGAAAATTAACCGAGATTTTGTTCCGATCGCCGTTGGTTTATCTAACGGCGATAAATTGGCCTTGGGGTCATATTTCCTTGCTTTCGTTTACAGAGAAGTTTTTGATTCTATTAAACCACTACCTTCCGGTGATGGCATTGCCATCAGCTCTGGATGTGGCGTTTTTTGGTTTCTGCAAATGTTTCTTCAATTCTATATTCCTGCTTTATGCCAATCCCCTTTCAATCCGATTTCAGCTACCCAATTTGATTCTTATGGGCTAGCTCTCAGCTGTCCGCAGCCGATGACCTCTGGTCAACCCTCTGATTTTCTTACTTATTTCAAGGCTTTTTACGAGCCAGCCTCTGATTCGGCTATTTCTTGGGCTCCATTTATTGATCGTCTCACCGGCCCCTCTTGGTTTCTGGCTCGGTTTGAAACCATTCAAGGCGAGCTATCTTCTTCTCGCACCGGTGAACATTCAGATGTATGGTATTCGTATCTAGCCCCTCGGGACCTTCATGTGGGGCTTAAATCACGTTCGAAACTACTACCGAGTACTGAGGTTTATTCTCCTCAGTATGTGGCACGGAAATTTGCATTTGTTCGGCCGATCCCGGCCCCTTCTAAATTTTTTACGGCCAACACAGCCGATCATCGTCCTTCCACCAAGAGCATATTTGAAGCTGACAAGCTTTCGGCTATGGGGAATCGTATCAGACGCTTCTTCCAGCTAGCAAGCTTCCGTCCGAACTATACAGGGGTAGCCCTCGCCGGCTATGCTACCATGTGGGATCAATTTACCGACCGCTCCTATGATCTTTCTCTGCCTCGAGCACTCCGTAAAACCATCCATCCATTTGGTCAGTCATCTAATATTTGTTTATAATTTCCTTCCAATATGGCTGTAACTTATCTTTTATTTTATACACAGCCACCATTTCGAGCAGAGATTCTCCAACCGAGATTGAGTCTCCACCAGACACTATTTCTGATGCCTCGCCTTCTTCCTCGGTAAAATATCATTTCTCCACTCATCTTAATCATAATTTTTTCTTTGTTCATCATTTTTGTTTGTTTCTGTTTTCAGTCGATTCCTGCTTCTCCATCGGTCTCAGCTTCGAAAAAAAGACCGATTGAAGTTGTTCAAGTCACTTCCCCGTCGTCTTCCAAACGGCGTAAGTCAGTGGTTAAAAGAAAATTCCAACAAGCCGAAAGTACCCCTTCGGCTGATACCACTAAAGACAGAGCCGAGGATATTCCTTCGGCTGACATTCCATCCAAAGAAGCTACTACACCCTCTTTGGCTACCTCTGTTCCAACCGAAATGATTGATGTCGGGGTAAGCCAAATTAATTGGTTGTACGAAAAGAACATTTCTTAATTATTTATTACTTTCTTTTAAACTACAGTCTTCTCCTGAACGAGCCCCTTTTGCTCATTATTCGAAGATGCAGATGGAACGGCAGCTTCGCAGGGAAGCCCGTCTCGAGAAAAAGAGAGGGATGGAAAAGAAGAAGAAATCTGTTGAAACAGCGGGCACGACGCCGTTACCCAGTGAGGTTGCATCACCTCTTTCTGCTCCTGCCCCGACATCAACTACAGGGGATGAACAGATAAACATACATCTCGGGCGAACTTCCGAAGACACCAGCACTATTCCTCCCCGCTCGCCCCAGGGAGCTGCTTCCCCTATTGCTGATGATCCTTTATCTGCGATTCTTCATTCTTTTTTGATTTCAAGCCCCAGCTCCAATGAAAGGGATGATTCTTCGACCATTACCATTTCATCAGACACCCAGAATAAGTTCGATGAATGCCTTAAAATGTATAGCATTGGTATTCCTGGTCTAGCTCAGAATCCAGAACAATTTAATCGGCTATATGCCTTTTTACTTGATTTGGCCGATCAATCAGATATTACTCCCGGCGTAAAATATTTTGTAGCAACCTTATCACTTCAACTTTCATCTTTTTTGGCTCGGCAGCGATCTTTGGGCACCGAACTTGTAGCTTTAGATCAACATTTTCATCGTGTTGATCATTTTAAAAAGAATATCCCTAATATAGCAGCTCCGCCTACTGAAGTGCATCAAGAGGATAAGGAATTGGCTGATCAAGAATCGGCTCTACAACAACGGATTTCTACTCTTAAAGAAGAGTTAGCCGCAGCCGAATCTACTCTCGCATAAACCTCTGAGCGCCGACTTCAACTAAAAGATCTACTGAAGTCCAGAAAGGAAGAAGGGATAAGGCTTAAAGAGGAGCTTTCTCAACTTTACAAAGTCCATCATTTGATGAAGCACCGAAGGAAAGCTGCTGAGACCGCCCAAGCCAATCTCATAGCCAAATGGAATCAACTCAAAGGCTTATTGTCCTGATTCGGCTTGTAATTTTCTAACTCTGATTTTAATTATTCTCCCACATGGATGGGTAATATCTCTTTAAATATTTTTCGTTGATTGATTTTTCATTTTCTGACCCATCTTTGCTTTGTAAATAATATGCGTTTCCTCTTGTGATTCGGCTAATCTGAAATGGTCCTTCCCAATTTGGGGACCATTTTTCATACATTCGATCTTTTTGACCGATTGGAAAAATCAGCCGAAGTACTAAATCACCGACGACAAATGTCTTTGATCGAACTTTCTTATTGTATGCGCTACGCACTCGGCTTTGGTANGAGGGAAGTCTTGGCGCGCTTCATAAGGATATATAGCGGCGACACATTGTCGCCGCTATATTTTCCGTTTTAGTGGCGACACCTATATGTCGCCACCATTTTCTATGTAATGGCGGCGACTGATAAATATCGCCACCATTTTTTATGTATTGGCGGCGACAAATAATTGTCGCCACCATTTTTTATGCAATGGCGGCGACAAATAAATGTCGCCACCATTTTCTATGCAATGGCGGCGACAAATAATTGTCGTCGCCATTTTCTATGTATTGGCGGCGACAATGCCTATCGCCACAAAAAAGTCGCCACTAAAACCTACTTTTGTTGTAGTGGTAGTTATGATAATTTTATTTTTTTGAAGAGGTATTTATGATATTTTAAAGTTTAGAGGAGTATTCACGAAATTTACAAGTTTGATAATATTACTGATGAAATTGCCCTTTTCTTTATAACAATAATTGCATATAATTTAGGATAAACTTCAAATACCAATATCCTGTAGTTTCGCACTTTTTCACTTTTTTATTATGTAGTTTAAAAAGGATCACTTTAGTACCCTATGGTTTTACTTTTCTTCTTTCGTCAGCACTTTCATTAACTCTCCATTAAATTATATACAAAAAACTTCAGATATCCCACCTACGGTTTATTGAATAGTCACTTTATTATCCTGTGATTTACTAAATTTAATAGGAAAATTAATGAAGGGATAACGGAAAGAAAAATTTATTAAATTTATTAAAATTAATAATGAAATGAATATAAAAACTCAAATAAAAAAATAGAGGTTAAAGGGGTGTCAACAAAAAAAATTTAAAGCTGATGAGCCTATATCAAAATCGTTTATAATTGAGGGGGTCTCCATACAATTTACCTATTGAAATTAAATAATTTTAGTTATTTTATCTGAAAAATTGTGTTAAATTTAATAAATTTCCCTTTTTTTTACACTACATCTCTTAATTTTTTAAAATTAAAAGTCAAGGAGTCTTAATAAAAAAATTGCATAGTTAAATAAATTATTTCAAAATAGCATATAGTTGAGGGATCTCCGTACATTTCTCAAGCAGTATCAAGTAATTAGGGGTAAATTCGCCATTTCATTACTTAACCCCTTATAAATTAGGGTAAAATGACGGTATTTTAACCGTAGGAGTATTTATGATAATTTTTTATGTTTTAAGGGATATGTATGATGTTTTAATTTTTGTAGAAGTATCTACGAAAGTTATAAATTTTAGAAGGGTACCAGTGAAATTGCCCCATATAGTTATTTCATCTTGTACAATTGTATGGCATAATCGAGTGTAGGTTTCTATGTGTACAAGTTGAAACATTGAGATCCAGTTTGATACATAAAAAAAAAAAAAAAAAAAAGAAAAAAAAAAGAGGATGTCAAATAAATAAAAAAAAGATTAAAATATATAGACATTCCTCACACTTTAACCCATTTTGTAAATTATCTCCTAATTTGTTTTATTTGATTTGTACCCGTTCTACTTAGTAATTATTTAATTTATACTCGATCTTCTTACTAACTATTTGATATACCTCATTTAAGAAATTTTGGAGATTTTATAAGCATCAAAATATGTGCCCATGTGAGATATACGCGTGATCAAGAATCATTTTAATTAGTCAAAAATTAGATCACATTGATATCTCAGTGAATATTTAATTCTAACAAAATTTTCAAGATCACTAATGAAATGAAGTTCAGAAGGTAGAAATAAAATTTAATAAAAAAAGTTCAGAAGGTAAATTTCAAAACATCAGGAAATATCTGTACATGTCAACCAAAAAGAAACTTTGCAAAACTTCAAGTAAATAAAGGGTTAAAAAAGGGTATACAAATTAGATTACGTATGCAAATGTAGAAAAGATATGGTGAAGTGAAACACCATCATCCACCGTCACATAGATAGGTTTTTCTTTCTCCAAAATTAAGTACCAAAATATCCCAACCAATGAGCTACACTTTCTTGGCCACTTTCCTTTGCAACAACATAAATATCACGCACCCATCGTAATTATAAGTTAGCATCCATTTGGCACGCAATATCCCAGAAAAATAAAAATAATATATAATAACATATTGTCAATCTCATTAAACTACGCTTGATGGTGATTTTATCCGCAAACTTTAATTTATCCCCCGAAGAATTAATATTCGGCACTAATAATCTCTGACATTAACACCATGGATGCGGATTCATAAAAATATAAAAAATAAAAAATAAAAAATAAAAAATGGATGGTGGCCTGACGCCACCCAATAATTAATTTAGAGAGCCACCCAATAATTAATTTAGAGAGCGGACCACTGTAAGCGACGACAAAAAAACTAGCTAATCTTGGGTGCAGTCACCACTCATTATCCCAAAAATTGATCATATATATATATATAATTGAGCTCCTATACTTTTGAAAGTACCAAGACATTGGTGCTTGTAAGTTTTTAGCCTTTAGATTAAAAAATATGTGGTTAGGATGATGTGGATCCCCTAGGGTTGAGTGGGTGGTTGGTTGAATAATATAATCTAACGGGTGTAAATGATCAACAGTGCTGATCTAACGGTTAAAAACCTATAAGCACAAAGTGATTGGTGCTTGTAAAGCTTTTACAAGCACCATAGCCGAACTCTATATATATATATATATATATATATATATATATATATATATATATATATATATATACACATGCTAAGGTTCAAATTACACACTTCTAAGTTTTATACTTCTTATATTAATTAAAGGCTAAATTACATAAAATCTTTCTGTCAAAATTCGATTTTTTACTTTCCCCCATGTCATTTAAAACCTACAGTTTGTTCTCTTGTAAAATAAAAAATGTTCACAAGGAGGTACAGTAAGAAATGTGATGACAAAATAATCAATTTGCCTCTCACCATTTTCATCTCCTCCCTCATCTTGCTCATCCGCCGCCTCGATCGGCCACGGTTCGCGCCTCAATTGGCAAGGATTCCTCTCCATTTTCTTCTCCACCTTCTCCCTTTCTCCTCCTGCACCCTCGGCGCCTCTCCATTTTGATGACAGTAGTGAGGAAATCGAAATAAGCGTGGATGAAAAGGTAGGCAAAGGTAACAAGGATGAAGGCAAGACGGCGGAGAAGGGCGAGAGGGTGTTTGTGGGCGCGGACGGAGACGTGGGCGAGGGCGAGGCAGTGAAGGAGGGCTAGGCGGCGAGGCGGATGAGGGCGAAACACAGTAGAGGGCGGAGGGTATTTTTGGCATAAAAAATATTTTATAACGGAACCCTAATGGTCACTGACGGTAGGGGGTGAAGTGAACGTTTTTTATTTTACAAGGGGCAAAGTATAGGTTTTTAAATAACATGGAGGGAAAGTGAAAAATCGGATTTTGACGGATGGGTTTTCTGTAATTTAGCCTAAATTAAAATCTAATGTTTTAGAATAAAGATCTAAATGTTGAAATTATTGTACAATGTAAAAAGGTCGTACAAGCCAAATTTTATAATTTCTAAAATATTATATCTCGGGTTTTCAATATGGCCAATTTGCATAAACAATTTATTAGTTTTCAGCTTTTGCAAAAGTATGCCGTCTTTTAAAATTTTGTAGATTCGAGACGGATTTTTAGAAAACTGACCAAAATAACTTTATTTTCTTTTCTCTCTCTTTTTTTCTTTCCTTTTTTATTTTCTTTCACTCCGAAGAGGGAGGCAGAGGCACAGGCGGAGGCGGAGGTGGAGGCGGNCGTGTCATCACCCTCACCCTCACCCATGCCCGCGTACCCTCCCTCCGCCTTCCTCGCCTCCGACCCTGCTGAGGCCGCACCTCGACCCTCTTTTTCTTTTCTCTCCAACCCTCTTCCACCGCCTCCCCGGCTCTTTACAACAGTAAATAGGGCAGCGTCACGTCCTTTTCCTCTCTTTTTTTTTCTTTCATTTTTTTCCTCCTCTACCACCTCCGTGACCCTCCACGACAGTAACGAGAACAGCGCTGCATCCTCTTTCTCTGCCTTTGCCAACGCAGTTATCGACGCCGGTGCCGGAGAAGGAGGACTCGGAGCAAGTGCGGGTGAAAGTGGAGCCGAGAAAAAAATACAGAAAACAAAAATAATAAAAACTCAAGTATACATAAAGCGCCCACTGTACATACAATATCCAAAGCACAACCTCGATCCAGAGAGTACAACAAAACACAACTGCATGTACATGGTAACGTCCCAAAACTACCTCTGAAGGGGGTACTCCTCTAGCCCAGTGACCAAGGAAGGTAGGGATTTAGCTCGCGACTCACTTACCACAGTCAGAATCAATAACAGCAGCAATAACAGACAAAAACTCTGCAAAAATATGGCAACAACAGGGTATGAGAACTACTGCAAAATAGAGTAGCCCTCAATGGGTACCGTCACCGATCTTAACGGCCTACCCACTAAGTCTACAGTACAAGCATGCAAAGGATAGTAAAATAAGCTGAAAAACTCTACAGTTATATGCCACTAGACTACTGCTATCCAAACCATATTCTCTGTAGACCTAGAAATGCATCACTAGCTACAACTCTATCACACTAACCTAATCTCAACGGACTGCCAACTGGTCAGTCCAGTTTGTACCCAAGCTACACCGCACACCACCCACGGGGGTGGCCGGTCCAAGAAGATTGTCCAAATAGGACTGCTATGACATCAACGCAAGTAAAGCCTCACTTCGGAGAAACACTCGTGGGAGCGACCCAACCGAGTATGCAAGCGTGTCTCTGTCGAGCTCAATCAGGCTCACATAGACTATAATCAGCACAAGTGGGTCAAATTAGTCTAACAACCAAGGCTCACGTGCCATCGGCACAATCTGATACAAGATAGAGGAATCTGGGTCCACCGTTAGCCCCGACGGCACCCGACAGTACGGAACAGACCAACTCTACTGTAACCACGGGCTCAGCCCCTCAGCACCAGCGTAATCTCAACCTACACTAATTTAAATATCCACAGCACACTAACAACGGTGATACAAAAAAAAAAATAGCTCCTGAAGCTAATTCTGTTAACTTTTTCAAAAAATGTCAAGTGTGGGTTTACCGAGTTTTCTCCTAAGTCAAATTCCAGTTCAGCATATAAGATTTATCTAACATCAGTACATTATGCTCCAAATTCAGATTTCATATAAAACATGCAAATTCATGAATTCGAGCTACTAAACGTGATGTTCAAAACAAAAAATGCATGCTGACAACTCTACGACTTAGGAGAAATGCATACTGACAACTCTACGACTTAGGAGAAATTCCGACGATTTTGGTAAACATTAACCCACCTCAAACGCTCGTCCAACATCGGCTACAAATCGATAGGAGAAATCCCGCGCTCGTTCGACCTCCAACGGCTCAACCGGGTGCACGAGCAACCTCCAAAGACCAGATGAAAAGAAACTGAGATCAATTCTCAAGTTGCTAGAGAGAGAGGAAGAGGATAAGCTTTATCCGTTCTCTAAGCTCCAGCCCATATATACAAGCTTGGGTCAGTTGGGATTTATCAACAGCGAAATGACCAAAAGAACCCTTACCAACTCAAACCACCGCCTAGAGTACCAGTTCTCAATTTGGGTACCGGTACCCGACACTCATCCAGCAAACACGAGCGTGGTGTACCGGTACTGGTCCGATGCAGTACCGGTACCCAGTCTCAGTCCGGTTGTTATGGATTTTAAGTTGGCATATTTCGTGAACTAAATCGGAGTCTTGAAGGTTAAAAGAAGAAGAGACGAAGATTGAAGACTCGAAGACTCAAAACATGAATCCATAATGCTCGGTAAGTTTAAGTACTGTTGATGATGATTTATAAATATTTACAAATATTTGGAAGACATTAGAATAGGTATAAATTGATAAAAATTCAATTCTGAGTTTTCCAAGTTTCAGGATCCAGACCCTAAAAGAAAGGTCCGAATCCCGTAAGCCTCCCTGGCTGATACGGAGCGAGGGTCCGGACCATGGCTCCAGAGTCCGGATCCCGTACATCGGTTTTGCTGATACGCAAGGAGGATCCAGACCTTGGGATCAAGATCCGGACCTTCAAGATCCGAATCCTACTAGAAGGTTTGGACCCTGAACCCGACGTCAGTTTTCCAAATATAGTTTTAAGGTTTCCAAATATGGCTTTTCAATCCTAATCTATTTTCTAATGATTTCCAAATATGGTTTTTCAATCCTAATCTATTTTTAATATCATCTAAACCTATAAATAAGATATGGGGGTATTTTTAAAAGGTAGCTAAGCATAGAATATCTTTTTGAAGCCCTAGAAACTTATTGGGTGCTCTCTTTCTTATCTCCAACAACAAGTTTATATTGGATCAATTCTCGAAACCCTAATTTCTCGTTCTTCATGAAGAATTGATCTGGCTATTGCTTAGAAACATCTTCTACGATTATTTCCTGATCATCTAAGCAATAAATCATCGCCAACCGTATTATTCTTACTCCGGACGGAGTGCGCTCGTGGATTCGAGTGGGCGTCGTGGATTCGGTGTGATCAAGGCTTCGTGGATTCGAAGTGTGGACATCTCATGGATTCGGGACGTGGCTTTCGTGGAGTCGGACGTGGGGCGTAGACAACCCGGCGGCGTGCGCGAGATCTGAAGAAGATAAAAGAGAGGTTGAGTCCGTGGATTCAGTAATCACCTTGTAATCTTTTATTTCTTAGTGGATTGTTATCGCGTGTTGGTCCCGTGGGTTTTTCTCCAAATTGGAGTTTTTCCACGTAAATCTCAGTGTGGTTGTACTTTCCACATTTATTTTTATCGCATTGAGATTTGCGTTTTTGGTCTATCACCTATTCAGCCCCCTCTAGGTGTTTGATAGTATTTAGATAGATCCTAGATTTTCATATCTTACAGTTGGTATCAGAGCGGGATCTAGATTTTTCTATTAATATGGGTGAAGGTGGTAGTATTAATAGGGCTCCTCTTTTTTATGGGATCAATTATTATTTTTCAAAGAACGTTGGATGATTGCTACATAAATAGTGCTTTGAACATCAATAGGTTCACTTTCATTCACTCCTAGTTAATTTCGTACTAATTATCGGTTTTACTTTATTTTCATTATTTATGAAGTTAATTTATTATAGGATATTTTAATTCTTATATTCATCAAATTTGAGTAATCATGTATAATCTTTAGACACTTAACCTATCTCGGTTGTGTGTGTTGAATTTGATGAATGAAAATTTGCTAATAGACTAAAACTTATCAAATTTTCTTTCAAATAAGAGATTGCATAATTAAGGGAGAGTTATATATAAATAAAAAGAGAAACACTCCAAGTGCCTAAAAGATGTGGAAAGAGTTACATCCAAAGGAGTGTGAAAACTACCACCACATGTAGGAAAGAGCTACCACCCCGATCCTCCGGTCAGTGTGTGAAGCTACCACATGAAATTTTAGTGTATAACTGAAAAGGTTGAAAAAGTGTTCATATTATATAAAAATTTTCGGTGTAATAAGGTGGTTTAGTAAAAGATGCTCAAAGAGGCACCCCCCGGTACATTATTGCTTGGTCTTGAATTTGAACGTTTATGCGACAATTTCTATCATTTAATGAATCTTCATAAGTCATCTTTATAATCCGTTACATCTTGATAGATTTTGAGTATTCAGATTATTTTTTGATGACTTGATTTTGAAATATATATGGATAAAGAAATTTTATTATATTTTATCTACATCTTGGTGATTTTTTAGTGAAATTCTTAATTTCTATGAAATTGATGTGGATTGAAAAAAGTCTATGTGAATTCATTCTGTTCATGTACTAACATTATTGTTTTCACAATGGAATCATCATATTCTAAACTCTCTCTATTTTGGTACTTTTTCTTTTGGCAATTTTTGACAAAAAGGGGGAGAGAGATGAGATTTTGAAGAGAAAAGAAGAGAGAAATTAAAATTGATTAATTTAATATTTAGACGCATGAACAAAAGGGGAGAGATTTTCATATTTTTACTACTAACTTTGTTTGTAGAGAAAGTAATCTTTTTGTAGATCATTGAAAACTTCAAGACTCCTTGTGACTAAGTCATAGAGTTTGTTTAGGAGTTGCACAATTGTAGTTTTGTGCTTTCTTTGGATCTTTCACGCGAGAAGTTCATTGTTTTAGTGATGGCAATTAATTTCAATTTTAATTTTTGGAGAGTTGAGCGTTCTGAGTATTTTAATATAATTTTGAGTTTTGTCACGAAATTGCCAAAGAGGGTGATTATTACGGATTTTAAGTTGGCATATTTCATGAAGTAAGTCAGAGTCTTGAAGATTTAAAGAAGAAGAGGCGAAGATTGAAGACTCGAAGACTCAAAACATGAATTCACAATACTCGGTAAGTTTAAGTACTGTTGATGATGATTTATGAACATTTACAAGTGTTTGGACGACATTAGAATAGGTATAAATTGATAAAAATTCAATTCTGAGTTTTCCAAGTTTTAGGATTCGGACCCTAAAAGAAAGGTCCGGATCCCGTAAGCCTCCTTGGCTGATATGGAGTGAGGGTCCGGACCTTGGCTCCAGAGTCTGGATCCCATACGTCGATTTTGCTATTACGCAAGGAGGATCCGAACCTTGGGATCAAGATCCGGACGCTACTGGAAGGTCCGGACCCTAAACCCGGCGTGAGTTTTCCAAATATGGTTTTAAGGTTTCCAAATATGGTTTTTTAATCCTAATCTATTTTCTAATGATTTCCAAATATTGTTTTCAATCCTAATCTATTTCTAATGTCTTCTAAACGTATAAATAAGAAGTGGGGGTGTTTCTAAAAGATGGCTAAGTATAGAATATCTTTTTGAAGCCTTAGAAACTTGTTAGGTGCTCTCTTTCTTATCTCCAACAACAAGTTTATATCGGATCAATTCTTAAAACCCTAATTTCTTATTCTTCATGAAGAATTGATCCGACTATTGCTTAGAAACATCTTCTACGGTTCTTTCATGATCATCTAAGCAATAAATCATCGCCAACCGTATTGTTCTTGCTCCGGACGGAGTGCGCTCGTGGATTCGAGTGGGCATCGTGGATTCGGCGTGATCAAAGCTTCGTGGATTTGAAGTGTGGACGTCTCGTGGATTCGGGACGTGGCGTTCGTGCAGTCGGATGTGGGGCGTGGACAACCCGGCGGCGTGCGCGAGATCCGAAGAAGATAAAAGAGAGGTTTGAGTCCGTGGATTCGGTAATCACCTAATAATCTTTTATTTCTTAGTGGATTGTTATCACGTGTTGGTCCCATGGGTTTTCCTCCAAATTGGAGTTTTTTCACGTAAATCTCGATGTGGTTTTTTCTTTCTGCATTTATTTTTATCACATTGAGATTTGTATTTTTGGTCCATTCACCTATTCACCCCCCTCTAGGTGTTTGATAGTATCTAGATAGATCCTAGGTTTTCATATCTTACACCGGTACTCACCAACAGGTACCGATGCACAACACCAAGCTGCACGAACCCGAGAGTACCCATTCATGTAATCCCTTTGGGGTACCGGTACTCCTCTCAGGTACCGGTATACAACACTCAAAATCCTGCTTTTACAGATTTCAGTATCCAAACTCCAAATCTCACAGCTCCTTTTCGCGCCTATTTCGTGCCAAAACAACTCCGACTCGTCCCAACACTCTACAGATGTGTCGACAAGCTACTTATGCTGTAGTCAGTCAAACAGCTATGCCCCAGAGACACTACAAAAAGACAGCCTATTTTTGCAAAAGCTCAAAACTAATAGATTTTTTATGCAAATTGGCTTTTCAATATTGTACTTTATTGAAAGTTTTGGATAATCAATATTAACATTACTTGATGCGTAGAAAATTAATTTTTAAAACTTATAAAACGATATAGGTATGCATTTTAAATATTCTTCATCATATTTAATAGTTTAGATCTTGTTGCGTGCTGAATGTCCCGACCTTGACCCGGTCAATAATTCTCCTCGGGAAGATCGTCGGGATGCGAGACGGCTGCGGATTATGACCCTCGAAGTATGCGCCCACAGAGGATCAAACGATTAGGCCGATGAGGGATCGAATCAGCCGGGTTCGAAAACCTCCGCAGTAAATTCGCTTCGGCAGGATTAGCCGAATGGAGAGGGGAAGCCCAGAACTCGACTAAGAAACGAGCCGAATAGCCAAACAACTTGTGATCTGATCGGCAAGAAGAGCCGAAGATGACTTTCTATTGAATAGCAAAAGGAAAAAGTACACAAACAGGGGAGTGATGCCCGTAGGGCAGACAGACTCCAAGTATGGGAACAGGGGAGTGATGCCCGTAGGGCAGACAGACTCCGAGTATGGAAAATTACAGAAACTACTCCTAAGGAAAGCAGTAAATGCAAGAATAGAAAGATGCAGAAAAATAAAGGTGGTCTTTGTAAGATATGGATCCCGAGGATCTAAAAGGTAAGTAACACCTAGAGGGGGGTGAATAGGTGTAACAACGGCAAACTCAAAAAATCTCGATGCGAATAAAACAAAATAGCCGANATCGCAGGCACTTGTAGGCCTGCTATCGGCTGTTCATTTCGAGCTAACAATTGCCCTATTCGGGCTATGTTCTCGTTAGAGGCTGTGATTGCGGCCAAAACGGCATCCAGCCGTGCGGTACTTGCGTGACTATTCTGTCCAAAGTTTGTAGGACCCGAGTCATTTGACCAAGCGCTTAGGTCAAACTAGGCTCCTGTTGGCCAGACTGACCACTAGTCTCACCCTCAGCAGGTAAAACCGCTTGGCGCTCTACGTTATTCTCCGAATTACTGGGCTATTCACTCCCAGAATTTCTGGGAATAGCCCGATTACGGAAATTCATGGCGTTATCGTTAGCCATGTTTTAAATAAAATGCAAATTTACCTCAAAAGATAGTCCCATCGGGCGTGCCAAAAAATTGTTGCGTGCCGAATGTCCCGACCCTTAACCTGGTCAATAATTCTCCTTGGGAAGATCGTCGGGATGCGAGACGGCTGCAGATTATGACCCTCGAAGTATGCCCCCACAAAGGATCAAGCGATTAGGCCGATGAGGGATCGAATCAGCCGGGTTCGAAAACCTACACAGTAAATTCGCTTCGGCAAGATGAGCCGAATGGAGAGGGGAAGCCCAGAACTCGACTAAGAAATGAGCCCAATGGCCAAACAACTTGTGATCTGATCGGCAGGAAGAGCCGAAGATGACTTTCTATTGAATAGCAAAAGAAAAAAGTACACAAATAGGGGAGTGATGCCCGTAGGGCAGACAGACTCCAAGTATGGAAACAGAAGAGTGATGCCCATAGGGCAGACAGACTTCGAGTATGGAAAATTACAGGAACTACTCCTAAGGAAAGCAGTAAATGCGAGAATAGAAAGATGCAGAAAAATAAAGGTGGTCTTTTGTGCGCAGGGGCGAAGACCCTTTTTCAGGGTATCGTATGCCTATTTATAGAACCGCCTTTGCGTCAGTTATTGCTCTTGCACGATCAGCCACTACCTCCTGATTCGTAAGACCACCTTCGGCCGATCGGAACCGCTCGTAACTGCTTGCGGTTGTTATAACTCTTCGGCCCAGTGTGGCTCGTATACGTCCGGTGTACTCTAGGTCTACCGTTTTAGCCGTCTTACGAATATGGACCCGGCGTGCCAGCTGTTCGCGCCTAACTGGCTCAACAGATCTTAATTTTTGACCTTCTAGATTTAGATTCATATTTGTGTAAAAATTTATTTAACTTACACATATACAATTGGATCCCTACACACACACGCACGCACGCACGCACGCACGCGCACGCACACACACACACGCAATAGTGAGATTATTATGCTTTTATAAGCACATATACCTCTATGCTTCCACTTTGTTTTCGATGATATAACATCTAAATCGATGATATGCTTTATTAAACTTGGTCAACATTATTTGAAGTATCTAGCAGCCAAATTTTATAATTTTTTGGACATTATTTATCTTCCTATTGAGTGGTTCAAATATAAATGGATTTATTAAAGGCAATGATAGAGGACTTGATTGCTAGTATATATTGATAGATAAATTTGCGACCATATTATTCGTCGCAAAATATTTGTTGAATTAATTACTTGTTATTGAAATTGCGACAAATTATTTTCGTCGCTATACTATCATAAAATAATAAAATAAAATTATTAAAAAAATAACGACTTTTTGCGACGACTAGATGTTGTTGCAATTAGATTATATTTAGCAACGAAAAATATTATCCAGATGTATATTTAGCAACAAATTACGGGGTCACTAGCGACCAGTTATTTTGTCGCTATTACTGCATTTATAGTGACAAATCTTTGTTCGTCGCTAAATGTAACAACTAATAGCGACCAACTGCTTTACTTCATCGCTAAATAGTTTTAGCGACGGGGCGGTAGCGACGAAGCAGCGACAGAGCTATTTTTGTCGCTAATTAGCAATAGCGACAAAATTTCATTATATAGCGACAAATAATGTTGGTCGCAAAGGACCTAAATTTTTGTAGTGTACCTCGTATCGACTACTAAAATAATTAATTTTTGAGACATTTCGATCACTAGGTAAATGAATTAAAAATTATAAAATTTAATTTAAATATTTCAAATAGTGTAGATTAAGTCTAAAAATGACGATCTTTGATTTTGATGTCACATCATCGAAAATAAAGTGAAAGTGCAAATGGCTCCGTACTTCTAAAAGTATAACAGCCTCACTTCATACTATATATATAGAATTCAACTACTATCCTTTTAAAAGGACGAAAGCGTTCATCATATCAAGTTGTTTTTAATGATAAAGAGTCCGAATCGATGATCAGAACCATTAAAGTTTAGAATATTTGAAATATTTAGAAACAAATGTCAAAATTTTTAAAAATTATTACGTAGTGATCAAGGATCACAAAATTGATAACTTTTGACGGCATATATTAGCCATGCTTATTTAACGGTGTAGAGTGATCCAAACCACTTGAATTTTTTATAACAAAAATCTTTATAATATTTAGATAATATTTGATAACTCTGATTATGAATTGAAAATATCTAACATTTATTTTCACAAGATTATTCAGTTTTTACCCTTTTTTGGATGTTCGATGGACTTGGTAATGTTTTTTAAAAAATACAAAATTTGGTTTCTAAATATAATTAATAGTGTAGATCAATTTCAACGATACTGATTATCAATTTGGAGTCACGATCGTCTAAAATAATTTAATAGGACAAAGGTCTCTATCGACTTGAAGTTTCCGATCATCGATCCATATCATTAAATATGACCTAAAACATTTAAAGTATCTAGAAATTAAACTTTATAATTTTTTGAATTTATAATAAAATCCATCAAGTGGATATAAAATGAACAGTCGAAATAAAACAATCTCCTAAAAATAGGGGATGCAATTTTTAAATTCAATATCTAAGTAATTGATCTTGATCTATAGAGTGTATATATAGAAGTTTCCATTAAAAATTCAATCGATTCCTATTCTTTTACACCGTTAACTTGGAAACAGTCTATACTCGCTATTAAAAATGTAAATTTTTAGGCCCTTTCATCGTAAAATATATGATGTTACAAAAATTATAAAATTTAATTTTTAAGATTTTTAAATACTTTAAATTTTATTTAACGGTATGTATCGTTGATTCGAAACTCTATCATCGAAAAAGACTCATTAGTACGAAAATGATTGTACTCATAATAATATAGTAGTCTAACTATATATATATATAGAGAGAGAGAGAGAGGGCTGGTATGCTTCTGGAAGCATGGAGACCTCCATGCTTCCAAGTTGTTTTCGATGTTTGGACTTTTGAATCGATGATCGGCTCCATTAAAGTTGATCTAGAGTATTTGAAGTACCTAGAAAATAAATTTTGTGATTTTTCGATATCATTTGCTTAGTGATCGAAGGGGCTCAAAATCAATAATTTTAATGGCCGTGGTGAGCCGTTTGCAAGTTTAACGGTATAGAAATATCCAAATCACATGAAATTTTGATAAAAAATTCTTTATACCATATAAAACAAGATCAATAACTTTGATCTAAAATTTTAATGTCATATCATCATATTTTGTAAGATTTTTATTTTCAGCCGTTGATTTTGAGCCACTTCGATCACTAGGCAAATGATATCGAAAAATCGCAAAATTTATTTTCTAGATACTTCAAATACTCTAGATCAAGTCTAACGGAGCCGATCGTCGATTCGAAAGTCCGAACATCGAAAACAACTTGGAAGCACGGAGCGCTCCGTGCTTCCAGAAGCATACCAGACACACACTCTCTATATATATATATATATAGAGAGAGAGAGAGAGAGAGAGAGAGAGAGAGAGATAGCTAGACTGTTAAACTATTGGTAGCACGGAGACCTCCGTGCTATCAAATTGTTTTCAATGATACGGCTTCCAAATTGATGATCGGCTCTGTTAAGCCTAATCTACACTATTGAAAGTATTTAAAAACAAAATTTCTATTACGCCCGGGCTCCACCGGAAGCCTAACCGGTATATGCACAGACCCGCAGTGCGCACTAGGCAACTCCGATGCACACATGGCGTACACAATAAGAAGTATAATGTGAACAAGAGATAGTAAAGTTCAAATATCATACACGAGAGAATCAGAGCATACAACGGATTCTATGAAATAAAGTAAATGAAATACATTGACCATTCAAAAATATACAATATGTATCAACTAAAAGTACATCTCATGAGCAAAAGGGGTCTTTATACAACAGGTACTAACATGCCTTTCAAGACAAAAATCAAAAGAAAGGTGCCTCAGGTCCACCTCTAATGACTCTCACAAGCTCTAGATAGTCGCTAACCCCTTTCCTCGATCACTAACCTCTCCCGCTTTGAATCTATTACATCCGGGCCCCAGCAGAAGCCTACCTGGAACGTGTATAGATCCATCGTGTGCACTAGGCAACACCAGTGCACACAAAGCGTACACAACAAGAAGCATGATGTAAACAAGAGATAGTAAGTTCAAATATCATACATGAGAGAACAAGAGCATACAACGGATTCTATGAAATAAAGTAAATTAAATACATTGATCATTCACAAGATATACAATATGTATCAACAAACTGTACATCTCATGAGCAAAAGGGGTCTCTATACAAAATGTACTAACATGCCTTTCAAGACAAAAACCAAAAGAAAGGCACCTTAGGTCTACCTCTAGCGACTCTCGTAGGCTCTAGCTAGTTGCTAATCCTTTTTCTCGATCCCCAGCCTCTCCTGTTGTAGAAGGCTCTACAATAAAAACAATCAAACATTGGGTGTGAGAACTATTATATAATAGTTCTCAATGGGTAAAACACTGAGAAGAGCAAATTACACCACTAGGTCAACTGAGACAAGATTAGTAGATAACTAAAATGAAAAACTAGTACCAAAGAGCTAAAACATAAAGTTTTGATTCTATCTTGCCTCTATGCTAATTATGCTAATCCCATAAGTAACTAGTTCCACCACTTTCATGTAGAGAAGTGAGTATGCATGTAGTAACCACCATCTTATATGCAAAGTATGCATGTAATACTTGCTAGGATATCTAATTTCCATGTATACACCATTTAGTTATGCTGTTTAACATTTGATTTAACCAACTTTTACCCAATCGTCGAGGACCTACTTGTGGTAAGGTCGAGGGTTGTGGAGTGCCGACTTGTAGGAAGCGACCCTTACAAGAGTGTGCGAATGAGCACAAGGGCAAGCAAGCGTAGTTATAAGCGCAATGTCTAAGGATAACAAATCTCAAACATCACATCTAAAATATGAAATTATAATCATCAACTTGAAGGTCGGATACTATAGTAGGTATGATACATTTTCCTTCACAACTAATTATGAGTAGTTCACTACTATTATACATCATGTCCCTAACATGCAAAGACTTACATCTCATTTCATTCACAAATATTGAGGTGTTTGCTAACCACATTCTAATAAGAGAGTAATTCTATTACTCATGCATCATCATAGGGAGTTTTAAGTATATAACATTTCCACTATAGAATGTAAAAGTAATTTGCTCATGTCATATCTGAAAGATGCAAGGATGTCAACCAAGTTCATAATTCATGCCATGCATATAACTTGCTACATATGCCACTACTATATAGAGAGTGAAATTCGTCATGCAAGGGATGACCAATCTAGATGTCTAAAAATTCAATGATGCCATGAATTGCATGTTTAATCATTTCTTGAGTTCTAGAATAAAGTAGGAGACATAGAAAGGGTTCACCTATTTTCGGTGAGGTTAAACCCACCAGATAACTATTGAAATCTCGTTCGTTTCTCTAATGACCCCAAACTTCTTATATCTTAAGAAAAAATTTCAAGAGGTTACAAACTTCTAAAAGGCTTTCCCATGAAATTCACTAAAAATCAAAGAGAAATTAGGTAAAAAATTACCTGAGTCAAAGAAAACTTGACCAAGCTTCAAACTAAAATAATAGGGCTTTAATTCCAACCTGCAAGAGTGTTCTACACTCAACAATTTCACTCTAAAATAAATCCTAGTTCCATCAAGACTAGGTTTCTACCAAAATTCTTGCAAATCGCACAATTAGAGAGTGCAAGAAGGTTGCTAATCTCAAGTCAAACTTCAATCAAAACTATAAATTGTTAGGGTTGAAGCTCAAGCCTTCAAACAACTCTCCTTTTCAAGCTTGAGCTCTACTCCAAGTCCTAGGAGCAAGCATCCATGGAAGAGATGAAGAAAAGAAGAACAAATCCAAGAATTAGGAGGATTGGAAGAAGAAATCCAAGAAAGGGGGGAAAAGGAACCTATCTTCTCCTTCTCTTTCACTGCCCAAAAGAGAGGGCTAAACAAGGGTGAAGTGCGTTATAATCCGACTAGCACGAACCCTCTTAGGTCCCTCAAAAACCAGAAAATTACAAACTGCACGAAACTGTTTCAGAATCATTGAGTACCAGTACACAGTTTGGAGTACAGGTACTTGGGCAGTTCCGGTACCTCGGGGTTTAGTTCCGCAAAACCCGAACATTAGAATTTTTGCTTCCTATTGCGTTCCGGTACCCACTCGTATCAGTACCGGTACAACTTGGGTCATTACCAGTACTCAGCCAAGTTTCGCAAAATTTCAGAGCTGCTCAAACACACATTTTACTGAATTCCGGTACCCCATTCCAGTATCGATACTCAATACGGAAAAAAACTGCAGTTTTATAAATTTTGAGTTCCGAAATTCGTTTTCGTGCTTATTAAGTTTAAAAAACGATCCTAAGCTCTCAAAACTCAATCAAAATCCCTAAAAAGTATAGAATATTATATTTACACTAGAACTCCGGAATTTGGTAAAATTTAGTGTGCTACAATTTCATAATTTTTTGATATTATTTGACTAGTGATCAGCTATCCAACTTTTTAAAATTTTGATTTTACTACTTAATATTTAAATTTGTTTAACTTGACTCAATCAATGGTGTTTTGACTTTAAAATTTAATTTAATTACTTATTTTATTATTTATATAGTTATGAAGAATTGCATGAAGTATCTTAACCAAAACTGTAAAGATAAATAAGACATTCAAATTTAAAGATAAAAGTATTATTGACTGATTCAAATTAAATAAATTAAAAGGTTGGATAGTGTTACGAGCCGTATTTCTAGACCATTGACACGATTAGTACTCTCCTTCGGGAAACGAGTTGAGCAGTGGGTCGGTTCCTGATGATGACCCTCGAATGTGCTCCATACAGAATCAAGCGATCAGCTGAGAAGGGATCTGTCCAGTCGAGTCCGAACACTCGAATATATTATTGACTTGGCTGAATAAACCGAGTGACTTCAATATAATTTAAAAAGATTTCGAAATACAGGAAGATAAGTCCTACCCTTAACTAAAGAAAAAATAATAAGATCTACTGCAGCTAATAAGAAAAATCTACTGTAACAAACTAGAGCAAGTCCTTAGAGCAAGTGGCAAAAAGCTTGGTGGTTGGTACCCGAGGTCCCAAGTTTGAATCCTAGTTGATTCACATTTCTAGCTAAGTATATTTCTAAATGAAATAAACGAAACGGGTAGCGTGCCACCTATCTCTCAAAACAAAAAAATCTCAAAACAAAAAAAAAGAGAAAAATCTACTGTAACAAATACCTAAATTACAGTGATCTTTTGTACGGAAAAGAAACCTCTTAATTAATACTTATTGAGGGAGTACATTTCGGCCACGTCCTTATTTTTTCGAATTATGCTCTGGCCATTTCTCTTAACTCGCGGTGTATCACATGTGACTTTATATGTGATTTTTTCGTTTCGTCCACGTAGTTGAGCCGGTCCTTCTATACGGCGCATTTTGTGACGCCAATAAAGAGTAAAACCAAAGTATATATAGTGCAGGTTAGTTAGTTCTATAGGCGTGTTTTGTTGGTTAGCTTCGTAGGACAGCGACACCGGTTTACGACCAATCCGGTCCAACCGCCCAGTCCGGCCCGGTTCTCTAAACATGGGTAGGTAGCGGCAGTGAGCCGTGAGCGAGACGGGTGGTGAAAAAGAGCTTCTTCCTATGCGCTTCTTGAAAAGGGACAGACGAGATGAGACGAGACGAGACGAGACGAGAAATGGTGGTGGGATCGGGAAGTTGTGCGGAAGCAGCGGGGATTGGGTAGCACTTTTTTCCTGCAGCTTCGCATTGCGCACGTGCTATAATTAGTAATAGCACGCACTCCATATGAGCCCAAATGTCTTAAACTATTAATTAACTAATATTATTCTTATTCTTCCTCACGTAATCAGGGACGAAGCTAGCATTCGATTATGAGAGGGGCCAAAATACATACAAATCAAAATTTTAGCAAACAAACAAGGTTTACCTAGTTAAATTTTTGATGAGAAAATATATTGACTAAATAATTAGTGTAAAATGGCATTACCCTTTTTTTATTTATACTTAACTTTTAATTATTTTATTTATATTATTTCACTCAAATAACTTTGAAATTTACTAAATCTAATAGTAATTCAGTGAATGATTTAATTTCTTAATTTTTACTAAATATAATTGTGACGATAAATAACTATTAGTTAACAGAGCTATTAACTTTAATATAATTTTTAATTTAATTAAATAAAAAAATTATCTAAAATAATTAGAAATTATGAACGTACTAAATAAAAAATAAAATAAACTCAAAGTTGAGAGAGTATTATATTAGCGTCAAATTTTAAAAAAAAAAAACAGAATACTCATCATACTTTTAAAATTAAATAAATTTTTTTAAAAAAATTGCTTATATATGGCCCCCCTCAGCCCCTCAATAGCTCCGCCCCTGCACGTAATGCGTGACGGGATTTCTTTTCTCTCTCTCTCTTTTCTTTTTTTTTTTCTTGGCCTCATTCTCGCACGAGTCAAGGATTGGGTGAATCCAAAGAGTGGCAATTCATAATGAAACTAAAAATTTGTTAAAAAAAAAAAAAAAAACCTCATTCTCGCACGAGTCAAGGATTGGGTGAATCCAAAGAGTGGCAATTCATAATGAAACTAAAAATTTGTTAAAAAAAAAAAAAAAAAAAAGATAGTATGCCTTTTCTTTCGCTTACTTTTTAGAAATAATTAAGCAGAATTTATTTTTTTAAAAAAAATTAAACAAAACTGCTCCACTTTAATCGGTGTCTTTATTTATTTAGATTTTTGTTACTTTCTGGCAATTCAATTGTCAATTTGATGGGACTGGTTTATGTTGTAAATAATAATGACGAATGTAAAGAGTATTTAATAACTAAATTAGAACATATTTTATTATTAAAAAAAAATTATTTGTGTCTCTTTTGACTTATGAGCTTAACTCTCGTTACCTTTGCTTTTTTTTTTCTTTTATTTTTGTTAAATTATGCAAAATAATTATTATTCTCTAAAAAAACTTAAATTACTAAAAGTAAAACTTTAATATTTTATATTCGGTAATTTTGATTTGGTGTTATTTTATTTTTAAGACTCGCGCGTTTTCTCTTTTTCGAAACAATATATTTTCAATATAGAATACACACAAAATGTGCCCCTTCTTAATTTTTTTTCCCTCTCTTTTTATCTTACTTGTTGTGGACGAGTCTAGGACGTCTAACTGGGGCGAATTAAACTGTATTATATATGGCTAAGCGGGACCTGCGTACCTCTTGAATACATGCTGTAGCTAATCAAGCATATTTCTTCTTAGCAAGTGAGTGGGGTCCTTAATTTCTTTAATTAATTTGATGTTAATGATTAGTCGCCATCTTAATTATCAAACACTTCCGAAAAGGAACCGCAGATTTAATTTTACAAGTTCTATTGTGTGTGTGTGTATATATATATATATATATATAGAGTAGGGCTACTATACTCTTATGAGTAGTGGACCCTTACTACTCATAAGTTGTTTTCGATGATGGAGCTTCCGAATCGACGATCCACTCCGTTAAATATGATCTAGAGCATTTAAAACTTCTAGAAATTAAATTTCATAATTTTTCAACATCATTTACCTTATGATCAAAAGCTCACAAAATTGACAATTTTTAACGGCCGGTATGGGATACTTGCTAGTTTAACGGTGGAAAAGAATCGGAATAGGTTGAATTTTTGANAAGGATTGGGTGAATCCAAAGAGTGGCAATTCATAATGAAACTAAAAATTTGTTAAAAAAAAAAAAAAGAAAAAAAAAAAAAAAGCCTTTTGTTTCGCTTACTTTTTACAAATAATTAAGCTGAATTTATTTTTTTTAAAAAAAAATTAAACAAAACTGTTCCACTTTAAGCGGTGTCTTCATTTATTTAGATTTTTGTTACTTTCTGGCAATTCAATTGTCAATTTGATGGGACTGGTTTATATTGTAAATAATAATGACGAATGTAAAGAGTATTTAATAACTAAATTAGAACATAGTTTATGATTAAAAAAATTTATTTGTGTCTCTTTTGACTTATGAGCCTAACTCTCGTTACCTTTGCTTCTTTTTTTTTCTTTTTTTTTTTGTTAAATTATGCAGAATAATTATTATTCTCTAAAAAAACTTAAATTGCTAAAAATAAACCTTTAATATTTTATATTCGGTAATTTTGATTTGCTGTTATTTTATTTTTAAGACTCGCGCGTTTTCTCTTTTTCGAAACAATTTATTTTCAATATAGAATGCACACAAAATGTGCCCCCTCTTAATATTTTTTTCCTCTCTTTTTCTCTTACTTGTTGTGGACGAGTCTAGGACGTCTAACTGGGGCGAATAAAACTGTATTATATATGGCTAAGCGGGACCTACGTACCTCTTGAATACATGCTGTAGCTAATCAAGCATATTTCTTCTTAGCAAGTGAGTGGGGTCCTTAATTTCTTTAATTAATTTGATGCTAATGATTGGTCGCCATCTTAATTATCAAACACTTCTGAAAAGGAACCGCAGATTTAATTTTACGAGTCCTATGGTGTGTGTGTCTGTTGTGATAATATAATAATTACTATATTCTTATAATATAATATTAGAATAAAAGAGTAGGGCTGACTATCTCTTTATGAAGTGTGGACATTACTACTCATAATTTGATTTTCGAGATGGAGCTTTCCGAATCGACGAATACCATCCGTAAAATATGATCTAGAGGCATTAAAACTTGCTAGAAATTAAATTTCATAATTTTCACATCCTATTTACCTTATGATCAAGAGAAGCTCACCAAATTGAGCAATTTTTAACGGGCGCGTATGGGATCTTTGCTATTTAAACGGTGGATAAGAGAATCGGAATAGGTTGAAATTCTTTTGATAGAAAATTCTATTCACTACTAGATAAAGACAATTACTCCGATCTTTAATGGGGATCCGATCCAATCCATTTTTTAGGACATCGTCGTCTTGACGTTCATTTATTCCCCGCTTGAATGCTTTAATTATGATTTCGAAAAATACGAAATTTATTTCACTAGAATTTCAATACTCTAAATCATATTTGAACGGAGGATCGTGTCGATTCGAAGCCTATCAATCAACAACAACTTATGATAGAAGGATCCACTACTCATAAGAGTAAGTTAGCCTACTCTATATAATATATATATATATATATATATATAGAGAGAGGAGAGAGAGAGAGAGAGAGGAGAGAGAGAGAGAGAGAGAGAGAGAGAAAGAGAGTAGAGAGAGAAGAGAGAGACGTTGGACTGATCTCAATATTAGTTAGCAAAAATCTCATTGTGCAACCAGTTTTTTTAGCCCTTAGATCAACTCTTTCTATTATTCTCTCTAACCATTGGATTAAATACTATAAACCAGTGGGGACCACTCAACCCTAGGGGACATTCCAGCTCTAACTGATTAATATATCCTGACGTTAATTATTTCATTAAAGGTTAAAAAACTTGATCTTTACCTATTAATATATCACGGCCTAATTCTGAAATATATATTATTTAATTATAATATATATATAATATATATATATATATATTATATATATAATATATATTATTATGAAACTTACTGAGTTCTATTGTATATATACGAAACTTTCTAGTTGTGTTGTCATTTTAATTTGCCTATTCAATATATACTATTTAATCTTTTAATTATTTTAATTTGAGTCAATTAACAATAGTTTGATTTTTAAATTTGAATATATATATTTTGTTTATCATTAAAGATTTAATTAGCAGTATGCTCCGTACAATCTTTGCAACGATAAACTCAGTAAAATGAGTAATTAACTTAAATTTGAAAGTCAAAGTACCATACGTTTTCTAACACATACCAAACAAACTGAAAGGTTCGATAATAAAATTAAAATTTTAAAAAATTAGGCATCTAAATCAAAATGGTTTATAGTGCAAATAAGTTATATATGTACGTACTTTACCTCTTTTGAACATATATTTTATATAAGCATCAAAAGTTTTCAAACTTCTCTAATGCCTGAGATGCATGGCTATTAATTTTTAGCCTACCGTAAATTAAATGTCTGTCTTATTTATTTTGATCTAATTAGCATGCATAATCATGCAAAAAGACTATTTTACAACAAATTAAATTAACTCTCTTCTTTTAATTTACAAATACTAATTAAGTGCCAAATTTAAAATGTAAATTTATAGAAAATATAAAAGAAGAGCCAACTTAATTAACTATCAAAGGTCAGTTATGTGGTGGAAATTATCAAGACAAGAAGATCTCTAATTAGAATTGAATTCCAAAAACAGCAGTAGAGTAGAAGAATGATAGAAGTTTCCTGGGGCGACGCATGAGAAGGTTAGAGAGGAAACATGCATGCACTTGTGGAAATTATCCTCGCTCTTTGTTTGCACTTTCGCTGCCAATGAGGAATCTAATCATCTAGTTGACACTTTATGAGCTCTTTAATTACCCCCAAAATGGTCAACCCTTTTCTTTCTTTTTTTTCCTTAGTACCTCTCTAGAAATTAGCCTAATTATAAATAACAATCAAATTTTTAGAGTGACTAATTACAACATAATATTCAACCACTTTTACAGATGGCCATCTAAACTGTAAAATTATCATATTTGTCACACCAACTTTTATAATTTTGTGATTAGCCCCTAAGTAAACGCCGTCTTAATCAACAACGTATTGAACTAACAATCTCAGTTTCAAAAATGAATCAGCAGCCGCTTCTCATTCTTACCCGTTCCGGGCCAAATCCAGTTCGTCTTCGAACGCTTTTTTTTTTTGCTCCTGATGCACCACATATCACCCTTCGATTTGCCCACGTCAATCAACCACGTTGACCGAGCTGTCTACTAGTTAGCGCTATTTTCTTGCACCAACTGTCACTAAGCTTTCGATGAAACTTCGTTTAGGTTACTAAATTGTAATTTGTTTCGATTATGTTACTGAATTTTATTTTCTATTTCAGTTTGACCACTTTGTTAAATATTCTATATTTTATCGAACAACATGGCAAAATAGTAGCTAACTTGCCAAATTATGTTCTATGCAGGACCCGAAAATTAATTTATCATCTAGAAACGATCGACTGCAAATTTAGTTATCAACATATCTTGTCGAGATAATATAACAATTTGAATAATAATTGTAGAACGCAGCGGAAGTATTCGTTCGTATCTTTTTGAGGAAACGATTCGCGTTACAACGCGATGAGCCCGGATCGTCGAGGTTGATTCACGTGTCCTTTGATCGTCCTTGATTAAATCTTCTCACGTTCAAAACTCGCAATGGATCGAACTACAAACGAGCACGATCACAAATCCATCGTTCAAGTCCCTCTTAGAATAATAGGTTGATGGAGGATGTGGTTTTTCTCTTTTGTTTTCTTATTCTCTTTTCTTTTTCCATTCTTGTACATTTTTGTTATGTGGGATCGCCCGTATATTTATAAGGGATTCCAAAATCCTAATAATATTTGAAATAAGGCCAAATCGGTTATTAATTATTATTTTAATATGACTAGAATTTATCTCTAACTAACTTTTCAATTTGAAAGCGAGATTAATTCTAATCCAATTAGATAACATAACATCCGTCGGATCGAACCCGCTTATGGGCGTATCCGATTCGATTTAACCGAACGCCAACAATAATAATTTTGAAATAATGTAAAAATCTAGTTAACTATTAATGATTGTCATGTCGTTTTCAGTTTTCGAATTAGTTGCCATTATTAATTCACCAAGAAATAATAAAATTAAAGTCCAGCAGCGTCCTAATTAACTGAATTTTCACAGGAAATTCAGTAACTAATGATGTAATTTAATCTATCAAAATACCGCAAAGAATGTTTATGCATATGAAACTCTTTATTAGCATCATTCTGTTGCGCACCCGGACGATCCGCAACCGCCGATGATGAGATTGCTCTGAGGCCGGTATGGCGGTGAGGATGATGGGCGTATTTCAGTCGCGATTAAGATGAGAAAGTGATAAGGAATAAGGGAGAGAAGGAAAGATCAGATGTAAGAAGAGACAGAGTAGAGAATAGAAACAGAGGGAGATGAAGTTGAGAAAGAAAGCATTAATTTCATTCATTGCCTAATTCCTATTACACGCTGCCTCTTATTTGCAATCTGAAGAAAACCCTAAACCTAACTGGACTCCTAGGACTCCTCTCGGTGGCCCACGTAACATGGGCCTTGCTGGCCCGCTTCTTGAGAGATATCGGATCAGACCCCCTCGACTATCCGCATCCGCCCAAAGCCGCCCCATCAGAATAATCTAGAAGCTGGGTCACTTCCCACTGCTCTTCACTCCTGTCGGATTGCCCTCTTTCCTCTACCTCTTCCTAAGTCGTCCCTTCTCCTTCCTACGCCTCCCTCCTACCGCCGATCCTTGCCGACGCACGGCACACCTCCTGGAACCTGGACAAAGAAGAAGAAGTTAAGTCCTTCTCCTCTCTTATTATTCCGACCATATCCTCTACTGCTGCTACTAACTCCTTCTTCTACTTGGCAGGTGCAACAATCCCCCCTACTTGAGTTGATCCTTGCCCTCAAGGATCAAAAGATGGATANCTTAATCAACAACGTATTGAACTAACAATCTCAGTTTCAAAAATGAATCAGCGGCCGCTTCTCATTCTTACCCGTTCCGGGCCAAATCTAGTTCGTCTTCGAACGCTTTTTTTTTCGGCTCCTGATGCACCACATATCACCCTTCGATTTGCCCACGTCAATCAACCACGTGAACCGAGCCGTCTACTAGTTAGCGCTATTTTCTTGCACCAACCATCACTAAGCTTCCGATGAAACTTCGTTTAGGTTAATTACTAAATTGTAATTTGTTTCAATTATATTACTGAATTTTATTTTCTATTTCACTTTGACCTTCTTTGTTAAATATTCTATATTTTATCGAACAACATGGCAAAATAGTAGCTAACTTGCCAAGTTTTCACAGGAAATTCAATAACTAATGATGTAATTTAATCTATCAAAATACCGCAAAGAATGTTCATGCATATGAAACTCTTTATTAGCATCATTCTTGCAACATTAAGTAGTTTTCCTTAATTAATGATACATTCTCTCTACCTGTATACTGTTCTTCTAGAAAGATTAAATTCTAAAACATATGCATATCTACAGATATAAATATATATTCATATAAATCCAAATGAGCCCACGCCATTTTTAGGACGACCTTGAGTCCACATCCACCTGTATACTGTTTTCTCTTCTTTTTTTTAAAAATAAAAAAAAAATAAAAACACCTAAAAGACGGATCAACAAAGGGAAGTCCTACTTGGCATATAATAACAACAATAATAATAATAATAATATTATTATTATTATTATATTAATAACTATATAGCCACCAATTAAAGAAAACAAATGCACATGTATTTAAATCTAAGGCATGCATCAAAGTTATTATATTTAAGCAACCTCCTAGTCCAACTTTTATTAGAGTTTAGGATAACTACTCACTCCTTAAAACTAATCCAAATAAAATATCACCTAACAGAAACAGCCAGTCTCATTTGGGACCCAGATTTACACCCAACCTCAACAGTAGTCAGTAGGCTGTCCAACATAAAGTATCAAAAAATTATTTTTCAAGAGATTAAGTTTTTAGAGATAAATAATCATTTTATAGACACCAAAGAATTCGAATCCCACCGGTCTCCTAGGTAAACGGTTGTTTCGGACATGTCATTTTGAAACCATCCTTTTATGTCCTTTGTTGAAATTTTTTAAAATTTTGATTTAAATAATTTGAGTCCAATAAATTAAAAATTTTAGTGAATTCATCAATAATTCCTTTAGATTTAGTTATTCTAATTATGTTTTGGTAAAAAAAAATTAGAGCAATTAATGGCTAAAAAGTTGATAGAATAATTATACTTGAATTTTTATTTTTATTTTTTTTAACTTTGCTATCTAGATTAAATCAAACAATTTCCTACGGCGGCCAAAGCATTGGGGAAAAAAAAAAATCTTTCAAAATGTCTACAAATAGTGAGAGATATCCATGGACGGAAAATGTCTAAAATATGGTGGTAGCGTAATAGCACTATATCTTCATGCCACCAATCAAATTGTGTCTACAAATTTACCTATTTCATTATATTTTTTTTTAAAAAAATATTATATTTAGTGATAAAAAGAGAAATTTGATTAATTTAAAATATAAATAATGTGACGCAACTGTTACATAAAAGATCACGTCCTATGTTATTGATCATATATTTTACCTTATATATATATATAATATTTAAGAGATAATTGTCTATATATATGTATCCTTCAAAACTTTTAAAATATTTTATTTATCTTTACTTATTTTTTTTTTCTTTCCAATATACCCCTCATATGTTTCTCTATTATTCCAAAATACTTCTACAATTATCATCCGTTAAGTTAATTTGGATTAAACGTGAGTTAAATATCTAGCACAGTTAAAAAAAAATTAAAATGCCACTTTTGTTCTTAACTTAAGGGCAAATAAGAAATGTTGGTGATGGTAGAAGAGTATATTTGAAAAGACCAAAAAGTAAAATATATTTTGTATCCCCTAACTTAAGAGCAAATAAGAAAAGCCAGTAATATATGGTAGAAGGATATATTTTATAGAGATAATATAATTCATTAACAAATTTTAATTCTAGCGATATANTTTATAATATAAAACATGCAGTAACTTTCTATGTGGTTCAGTACAATACTCTGAATTGAGTCCCGAACTTTCTATGCTTCAGCTTAGTTCTCTCCAAATTAACTCCTTCCAATTTATTTAATAATCAAAAATTTTTTATCAACTAAAACAGGAGATTTAATTAATTTGTTAGTGATCTAACATATATGCGAGGGGTAGGGGTCTTTATTCATTTTTCACCAGTTTAGAGAATAAATGACTTGAAAAGAAATATTTTCTATAAAACTGATTAAATAGGAAATGTTTGGCATAATTAACACCCCAACCAGTCCACGTGGCGCTGATGTGGCGCCTACGTGGCAATATCAGAATCATTTTTACAAATTTAAATTTATTATAGCTATTTTTTAAAGGCTAATTGTAAAAAAAAAAAAAGCCCTCGAAACTAGTACCATCACGTGGATCAATTTTTAATCCGACCCCGTCCCTATTACACTCTTTTAATTAATTACCACAATATTTCATAACAGAAAATATATTTAACACCAAATCTCTCGGATATCTCCTTTAGATTCTCTCGATTATAATACTACTACCAACTACTATTAAAAGCAAAAGTAGTAATAATAATAATAATAATGTAATAATAATATATTATTATTATATTATGGACGTGTATGGTAAGTCCTCCAGGATTTCTAAATTAATTAATTATATATATAAATATTTAAATTCTTACATCACACTGTGAAATACAAGGAAGGTTCGACGCGTTGCGCTCCAAATAAAAAACAGATTGAGACGTCCACGTGTCCGTTCTTGCTTCCGCATTCTTCGATCTCAGTTTCTCCTTATCCTCTAACGGTGGGGGTTAACCACACCGGGCGGTTTCTATATCCTCACTCCATCGCTACCCGCTTGCTCCTGCAGTCCTGCTTCTCCTAATAATAATTCCGCCACGCCTGACTTTTCTGCGTATAAAATAAATACATACCCCGCCTCCCCCTTTCCGAAGCGAAGCCCCCTTCCTCTTCTTCTTTCTTCCTCCTCCTGCTCCTCCTCCTAACTCGTCGCGTCGGGTCGTATCGAAGCAAAGCGAAGCCCAAGAAGAAGAAGAAGAAGAAGAAGAAGAAGAGCATATATGGCCCTGGTCCGAGGTCGAAGGCCCCACCTCACCATCGACCTCCCATCTGCGGGGGCCGCCGCCGAGTGCCGCGTCCGGTTTCAGGCTCAGGCTCAGGCGCAGGCGCAGGCTCAGGCTCAGGCTCAGGCTCGGCCTCGGACTCGGCCTGAGTCGCCGTCGCCGTCGACGTCCGGATCCTCGGAATTCGGCGAGTTCCGGCTGTGCGACCTGGAGCGGCTGGGCGTGCTGGGGAACGGCAACGGGGGCACCGTCTACAAGGTGCGCCACCGCCCGACCGGCGCGCTCTACGCCCTCAAGACGCTGAGCGCCGCCGACTCGGCGGCCCGGGGGGCGGCGCGGGAGGTGGAGATCCTGCGGCGCACGGACTCGCCGAGCGTGGTGCGGTGCCACGCCGTGTTCTCGACGCCGTCGGACGCGAAGCTGGTGCTGCTGGAGCTGATGGACGGCGGCTCCCTCGACTCGGTGCTCCGCGGGCGCGGCAGCCGGCCCTTCCCGGAGGCGGCGCTGGCGGAGGTGGCGGCGCAGGCGCTGCGGGGGCTGTCGTACCTGCACTCGCTCAAGATCGTCCACCGCGACATCAAGCCCGCCAACCTGCTGGCCAGCTCGCGCGGCCTCATCAAGATCGCCGACTTCGGCGTGGGCAAGATCCTGCGCCGCTGCCTCGACCCCTGCGCCACCTACGTGGGCACCACCGCCTACATGAGCCCCGAGCGCTTCGACCCGGACACCTACGGCGGCGACTACGACCCCTACGCCGCCGACGTCTGGAGCCTCGGCCTCGCCGTCCTCGAGCTCCGCCTCGGCTACTTCCCGCTGCTGCCGGCCGGCCAGAGGCCCGACTGGGCCGCCCTCATGTGCGCCATCTGCTTCGGCGAGCAGCCCCCGCACATCCGCAGCTTCGTCGCCGCCTGCCTGCAGAAGGACTCCAAGCGCCGCGCCTCCGTCGCCGACCTCCTCGCACACCCCTTCGTCGCCGACCGCAACCCCGACGACTCCGCGCGCGCCCTCCGCGACCTGCTCGCCGAGGCCCCCAGCCACCAGCACCAGCACCAGCACCAGCACCAGCACCAGCACCGCCACCACCACCACCACCAATAATGAAGATGGAAGATGCTCTCTGCAATGCATGCAGTTCTCGCTCTTCCATCGATCTCCGCATCACTCTCGCTCTTCACTCTCACTGATCTGTAGATAGATACGCAGACTGAGTCCACGTGGAGCGAGGGCGTCCGCGTTGCGATATCTTTTTTTCTTTTTTTGTTTCTGGTTTCTGTACAGGCGTACTAGTTCCCTCCCCCTCCTCGTCGTTACAAAAATTTTTGCCGCTGCTACTTTTATCATTATCATTATTATTATTATTTTATCGATGTAGGTTGTGGATTAGTAGTTTCTTTCTTTCTTTCTTTCTTTCTTTCATTTTGTGAAGCTGCTGGTGGTGGGCGACGGCCGGGGATATTGTAATTTCTTTCCTCCCTGCAATTAGGGGTTTTCATTTATAAAGGAAGAGTTTCTTTATTCCTTGGCAAGAAATTCGTGTCTGTCTGTCAGAAGATCTATGTACAGCTAGCTAGCTTAATTTGTGATCGGTTATCAGATTACAATTTTGTGATCGGTATTATTATATTTTAAAGACCTAAATTGCAACAGTTTACAATTGGTTTCCAGATTCCAGATTCCAGAAAAAGAAACAAGAAGAAAAGCCCTTTGAGCAATTGAAGATGAATATAGGGCGTGTTTGGTTCGAAGTCGGAGTTGGAATCGCAATCGGAATCAAAATAAGCTGGAATCAGAATCGGAATGGCTCATTACCTAATTCCGTTTGGTTCATCACCTGAATCGGAATCGGAATAAATCATTCCCATTGTTGGTGTTTGGTTCAGGTGGATATAAAAAACGTAATCAAATTAATATACGAACGTTATCTTTATAATATATTAATTTAAATTCAAATTAAAAATTAAATATTAAAAATTTATTATCAAAATTTTTAAATAATGTCAAAATTTTAAATCTATTTTTTTAAAAAATAAATTAATCTTTGAAGTTGAGTAGATAATTCAAAATATGAAACTAAATTTTTATTTATTCAAATTCAAATTTAAAATTACAATTTAAATTTTAATTTGAATCCATAAATTTAATTTAAGTTTGAAATAAAATTTGAATAAACTTCATATAAATTAAAATTTAATTTAAATTCAAATTCATAAGTTAGATTCAAAATACTTGATTAAATTTTAATTTTTAATTTAAGTTCAAATTAAAATTTAAAATTATATATTTAATTTTTAAAATTTAACTTATATTTTAATTTAAAAAGTTGAAAAAATAAATTTAATCCGAATAAATATCCATTCCGTCCGGATTCAACTTTCAATCCGGCCTCCTAGGCCGGATTGAAAAAAGGGGTGATTTGGGCATTCCCATTCCACTCAGGAATCGGAATCGGAATGGGACTACCGCGTACCAAACACCCACAAACGGATTCACTCATTCCGATTCCGATTCCATGGTAAAAAAGAAGCGAACCAAACACGCCCATAGATTATTCTTTCTTTTTTTTTCTTTTTTCTTTTTAAGGACAAAAAAGTATCCTATCAGCTTTCATTTAAACTTTCATTAAAAAAAAAAAAAAAAGGTTAAATTACAGAAAATTCCCTATCAATACCCGCTTTTTTATTTTCTTTCCCTGTTATTTAAAACCTACACTTTGTTCCTTGTAAAATAAAAAAATATTCACTTCACTCCCAGTGCTTCGTTAGGATTCCGTTTATAAAATATTATTATATATTTTTTTATACCAAAAGTACCCTCAGTCTCCTCCTTAATATTGTAGCCTGTTGAGGGGCAAATTGGTCATTTTGTTATTATAGTCAACACCGTAACCCTATGTGAATAGTTTTTATTTTATAAGGGGATAAATTGTAGGTTTTTAAATGATGGGAGGAAAGTAAAAAAATAGGTATTAACAGAAAAATTTTATGTAATTTATTCAAAAATAAAATTGAACTATAAAGATGAAACAACTAGGCCTCGAAACTTATGTATTACACACTCGTTAATAAATCTCGCGTCGAATCGGACACACCACTATTCATATTGGACCCGTGCTAGAAATATAATAATATCTTGTCAGAATTATATTTTATATAAATATATATAAGAGATTAATAATATAATATTTTATTAGCGGTGTCTGAGTCGTATTTGTTTTTGAAGTTGCTAAGTTACCATATCCGAGTCATACTGTGTTTGCAGATATTGGTTTAGAGTTGTTTGTCTGTCTATAGGGTCAATTTATAAAATACTAGTTATGTGCTATGCACGTCATATTTAGTATATTTAGATTTATATTTTGAATTTAAATAGTTATTAATGGTATGAGTCTATTTATCATTTGATTTTTTTAACTTTAATTTATTTTCAATTTAGTTATATAGTAAGTGTTTTTCATATGTATTTCATAATATACAAATTTTCTTCTCTTGTGTATCCCAATTTTAAAAATTTGAATTAATTCTAAATTTTAATTTAAAAAGTTCAAATTTAAATTTATTGTGAGGACTGTGATTTTTCTATATAATAAAATTGTAGCACACTTGACCTTTGCAAATTGCGAGGTTCGAGTGTTTGATATGGATTCCGAACTTTTTCACACTTGGTGGAAGGTCGTAGATGGTATTCCGACCTAAAAGTTCAATTTCTGAAGTTTTGGCATTGTCCTGAGAGTTTTCACTCTCGGGGACCGGTCCCTGATAGGAGAGACCGGTCCCCTCAGAATAGTGCTGTGGCAGGACTTGAGGCAACCGGTCTCTGGCGGGTGAGACTGGTCCCAGAGCGCGACTACGCAGGGAGAGACCGGTCCCATGTGGGGAGAGACCGGTTCCCGAATGTTGGATTTTCGGAGCAGGCTGAGAGACCGGTCCCAGGTCGGGGAGACCGGTCCTTCAGTCCGAAAACTGCCCATACCTGGGCAGTGCACAGGTTGGATTTTTGAGGGACTTATGTGGATTTTGTTGCTTCAAAGGGCCTTAAGGCCATTTCCTCACCCTCTCACCCTAATTTCTCTCTCTCACATTCTCTTTACACCCTCTAGAAAGAGAAGAAGAAGGAGAAGAAGAAGAAGGAGTTGGAGGAGAGCAAGATCTTGAAGCCTTGGAGCATCTTCCTCTCCCTTTTCTCACCATTGGAGGCTTAGGGCTTGCTATTGGGGCTTTGTGGAGGATAATCTTCAACCCTAGAAGATTTGGAGCTTGTTTTGGGACATCTAGAGAGGTTAGTACCTTGATTCTAGCCTTTGATCCATGTTTTGGTAGGTTTTACCATATGAAACCCTAGAAATGAGATTTAGGGTTTATTTTGGAAATTTTTGATTTGAGGGCTTTGAAACCTATTTGATGGGTTTAGAACCTTTATTTAGGTTGGATTTGAAGAACTCTAACTCCCATTTGGAGCTTGAGAGAGGATTTCTTCACTTGAGGTGAGTTTTCCCCACCTTAGCCTATGTTACTTATTGATTGAGCTTAGGGTTGATGGTAAGATTCGTTTAACCCTTGTTCCTACATCTTTAGGATGCTAGGAGACTAGCGAACACCTTCGTTGGAGCAAACGAAGGAGTGCAAGAGTTGTGGTGAGTTTGGCTTTATAAAAACGGGGCGAAATGGTCCCCATGCTTTCTATACTCGTCGTAACGTCATTTTAAGTGCAAATCTATGCTAAATGGAATTTATGTGAATTTTAGAACACTAAAAATGCATGTGTTATGTATAAGATAATTTTCACTCTATATAGTAGAGCATTCTGGGTATCGTTACATGCATTTGAGTAGTGTTCGCACTAGTCGTTTGGAAACATGCTTCATATGTTTAAAGTGGCTCAATTATGTATTTATGAATATTTGGGTTAAGCTTGGACGTAGTAAATGAAAGTGTCATAAAGAGGCACTTAGACTAGCACACTATGAGACTATTGTATTGAGACTTAGAGATAGGCCATGGACATCTACTACTTTCCATGTTTTAGAGATGATAACATAGAGATAGGCCTATGAGAGAGTTGTGACGTATTCCATGTTGTTAAACATGAGGACTTGGCACTTAAGACGGATCTTTTGTTACTTGCTATTGTACTCATTCGCACATGCTTGTGAGGGTCGCTCCCTACAAGCCGGCACTCCGGAGATGGCCATCGCGATACATATTCGCCGTGCGGGATTAGGTGCCGAAGTGGATTGCCATGGGAAAGGTTCATTCCTAGAGTGGGGATGTTGACTACCACGGGGCCATTAGGCTCGGCACCGACCAGACAGCCTACGGGTGGGTTTCAAGGCCAGACAGCCTTCGTGCGGGTCTCTTCAGATTTGATTTTGAGCATTCATCATGCCATGTGGACATTGATTAGAATAGTAAACAATGACATCTTTACTATTTGACTTATGGACATCATACTAGCGATGCTTGGGTACATTCGCATGTGAATAGCTTTCTTACTTATGCTAAATCATGCTAAGTAGAGATATCATGTGGTAGCAAATATTCATACTTATTTACTTGTGGTACATATCGTTTTGTTTATATCTGCTTACTGACCCCTTTTTAGTTTGGGCCTAGTGGTGCATTTCACTGAAGCCAGTAATTGCCCACTGGGAACTATTATTCAATAGTTCTCACGCCCCCAATTTTATGGTTTTATTTCAGAGCCTTCGGCACTGGCAGAGGCACGGGATCGTAGCAAGGGAGTCGCGTAGCTAGTTAGCTGGAGCTACTTTTGAGTTTAGGTGATTTGCTCTTTCTTTTATTATTTTAGAGAGAGAGAGAGATTTTGTACCATGTATGGAGAGACCACCTATGTACTTGTTTAGCTTTTGTATTGGGATTCCTATTGTATTCACTTTATGTTTTTACTTAGTGGACTTACTTTTATGTTCTTTTCCTCTATCGTAGCATCTAGATATATTTGCTCTGATACTCCTAGATGTTCTCTTTTTACTGCCTTATTTATCGTTTTATTTTAGACGCCTCGTATGTTATAGACATACGGCGAGTCTGGACACGCGCCGGGTGGGCTTCCGCTGGGTCCTGGGGCGTGACAGATTAGTTTGGCATCAGAGCCTAGGGTTGAGTCTTAGTGGACCTAGCAAACCTTAAACCGGTTGAACTATAGGAAATAGGTTCATGAGAGACGAGGTCTATTTGACTTGTAAGCGAAAGTATCGTGATTGGGTATCTTGATAACTCTAGAAAGTGGAGTTAAATTGAAGTGTATAGTTCCTAACTTCGCGGAGGGTTCCGTTGGCGGCCGACAACGTAACATCGGGAGTTAGTAGTGAAGCACACTTCATTATTTTCGCATAATTTGGGGTATTATCTGCTTAAGCGGGGATACGATAGCGTGGGTTACTAACTTATGCTTTTATGATGTTGTAGTGAGATGCCGATCACTCGCTCCCAATCTACCGGAGCAGATAATGCGGCACATCTTGAGGAGGTCGGGACCTCCTCTATCTTCGGATCCGGCGAGGTCCGAGAGTTGAGGGGCCAGCTTGCGGCACTCACTGATATGGTGGCACAAGAGACGGAGGCGGCGCGCCGACAGGAGGCGCAGATGAAGCGCTTGGAGGATCTCCTACTTCAGCAGGCTACTGCTCGAGAGACTCAGGCCCCTACATCGCCAGCACCAGTTGTGGACGTGGCACCGAGGGTGCCGTCACCCACGCACGGTTCTTCACGGGCAGCACCCGTGGTTGTACCCCGGGAGGAGGACATAGTGGCACCACCGGCTCAGGCGCCACCGACAGGGGCAGTTTTTCCCGTGACGATTTCTGCTGAGGAAAGGGACAGACTGATGGAGCGCCTCAATGAGTTCAGGAGGCGCAGTCCACGTATCTTCGACGGTGAGAAGGTCCACCACTGGATCGTGGAGAAGTGGTTGATGCATATGGAGAAGCTCTTCCGCGACACCTTCGTGGAGGAGAGTGATCGAGTTTGGCTCGCCGCACACTATTTGGACGGCGAGGCCTACCGCTGGTGGTTAGATCTCTAGGAGAACCCCAGTACTGATTTGGCGGCTATTACTTGGAAGATGTTCAAGGAGCTTCTTTTGGCCACTACTTCCCGACTAGCGTCAAGAGGAAGATAGAGTAGGACTTGGGCAACTTGCGCCAAGGAGATCGAACTGTAGCCGAGTACGAGCGGGAGTTTTCTCGACTTCTACACTGCGTGCTTTTCATTGTGCGAGACGACGAGGACAAGGCCCGCAATTTCGAGCGAGGGTTGCGACCGTCGATTTTTCGGTTCGTGCAATCCTCTAACCTCCAGACCTACCGGGAGGTGGTGGATCGCGCGCTCATAGTGGAGAGCGGCGCAACAGATGTCCAGGAGCGGCGCGAGGCGATGGACAAAGATAAGGCCAAGAGGCTTGCGGTGGAGGGTGCGAGCCAGACGCACTCTAGGAGGCCACCGAAGCATCCTAGGAGCCAGCAGCGTGGGCGCGGCTCAGTAGCGCAGCGAGGAGGTTCTGACTGTCGTCGGCCTTCCCCGTGTGTGAACTGCGGTGGTCCCCATTACCCACCGCAGTGTCCGCAGCGGGCGGGCAGGTGCTTCCAGTGTGGCCAGGAGGGCCACGTTCAGACCAAGTGCCCGAGAGGTTCTTCACCGGCACTGTCGACGGCATCAGCACCGGCTCTACCAGCCGTCAGCCACGGGACTCCGTAGACACAGTACCAGCCTGGGCGGCCACCCATCCAGAGCGAGAGCGAGGGATTGCGACAGGCCCCGAGTGGGCGATTGTATGCCGCTCAGACCGAGGAGGCGGCAGCAGCCGAGGATGTGGTTGCAAGTATCATTTTACTTGATGGCATTAGAGTTCGTGCTTTATTTGATACTGGTGCATCGCATTTATTTATAGATCGGCTATTTGCCGAGTTGCATGGTATCCCTTCGGTTTTCTTGTTGCATCTGGGACATATTGTAGTACCCGACCACACTCTGGATATTAGAGAACATTGCCCTAGTTGCCCTGTTCGGGTAGGAGATTGGATCATGCCCGTAGATTTGCTAGCTCTGCGCAAGCTAGGAAATTTCGATGTGGTCTTGGGTATGGATTGGCTAACCAAGTACTACGCCACCATCGATTGCAAGAATCGCACGGTTACTTTTTGAGAACCGGGGCAGACTGAGGTTGTGTTTAGAGGATGCCGGAGTTCGCTTTTTGCGATGTCGATCAGCTCGTCTCGAGCTAGGTAGCTGATCAGCCGAGGATGTGTAGCCTACTTGGCTAGTGTTGTGTTGAGGGGCGAGGATGACACCCCTAGGATTGAGGATATCCTGGTGGTACGAGAGTTTCAGGACGTGTTTCCAACTGAGCTACTGGGTATGCCACCCGATAAGGAGATCGAGTTTATGGTAGATCTCGTCCCTGGGACTACTCCAATCTCGAAGGCACCCTGTAGAATGGCACTGGCGGAGCTGAGGGCACAGCTACAGGATCTGTTGGACAAGGGTTTTATTCGACCGAGCGTATTGCCGTGGGGAGCACCAGTTCTGTTTGTCAAGAAAAGGGGCGGATCACTTTGCCTATGTGTGGACTATCATGAACTTAATAAAGTCACGATCAAGAATAAGTATTCGTTGCCGAGGATCGATGGCTTGTTTGATCAGCTTCAGAGATCGTGTGTGTATTCCAAGATAGACTTGCAGTCGGGATACCACCAATTGAAGATCAAATCCGAGGATGTATCGAAGATGGCTTTTAAAACACGGTATGGACATTACGAGTTCACTGTTATGCCGTTCCGGCTTACTAATGCCCCGGCAGCTTTTATGGATCTGATGAACAATGTTTTTAAGCCTTATCTGTACAGGTTCGTCGTGGTGGTCATCGACGACATTTTGGTTTATTCCTGAAGCGATGCGGATCATGAGGAGCATTTGAGGCTTGTACTTCAAATATTTCGGAGAAAGGAGCTTTATGCCAAGCTGAAAAAGTGTGAATTTTGGCTTCGAGAGGTAGCCTTCCTTGGACATTTGATATCGGGATTGGGTATAGCCGTGGATCCTAAGAAAATTAAGGCTATCAAGGATTGGCAGAGACCGACGAGCGTTACGAAGATCCGGAGTTTCCTTGGACTGGCCGGTTACTACCGGAGATTTGTCGAGGGGTTCGCTAAGCTATCTACTCCCCTCACGAGGCTTACGCATAAAGGTGTCAAGTTCATCTGGAATGATGCGTGTGAAAGAAGCTTCCAAGAGTTGAAGCAGAGACTGACGACCGCCCCGATCTTGACCCTACTCGTGGCTGGAGCAGGGTATGTGATTTATAGTGATGCTTCACATAATGGATTGGGCTGTGTTTTGATGCAGGACGGCAAGGTGATTGCGTATGCTTCTTGCAAACTAAAGGAATATGAAAAGAATTACCCTACGCACGATTTGGAGTTGGCGGCCATAGTCTTCGCATTGAAGTTATGGCGCCACTACTTGTATGGCGAGCGGTGTGAAGTATACACGGATCACAAGAGCCTCAAATACCTGTTCTCAGAAGGAGTTGAACTTGAGACAGCACAGATGATTGGAGCTGCTCAAGAATTATGATTTGACTATTCTTTACCACCCGGGCAAGGCTAACGTGGTGGCGGATGCGCTAAATAGAAAATCAACGAAAAACTTAGCGATGCATGTTGTTACTCAACCGCAGTTGATCGAGCAGATGAAGTGGTTGGAGTTGGAGGTCGTGATTCCAGATACGCCTTTGAGATTGATGATTTTGGTGGCGCAACCTACACTTTTGGATAGAATTAAAGAGAAGCGAGCTTCCGATGTGGAGTTGCAAAAGGTTCGAGATAAAATGGTTGATGGTTGCACCGGCAACTTTCTTGTGGATGACCAAGGAGTGATGCATTTCCGTGGACGGATTTGTATACCGGCGGATTTGGGAATTAAAGAGGATATTCTTCAAGAAGCGCACCGAGCGCCCTATGCTATACATCCGGGAGGCAGCAAAATGTACAAGGACTTGAAGTTGCTTTATTGGTGCCCCGGGATGAAAAAGGACGTTGGCGAGTTTGTAGCTCGTTGTCTAACTTGCCAACAAGTGAAGGCTCAGCATCGATTACCGGCGGGAAAACTTCAGAGTTTGCATATTCCCATGTGGAAGTGGGAGAAGATCACCATGGACTTCGTGACTAGGTTGCCCCGCTCTCAGGCCGGGCATGACGCTATATAGGTGATCGTGGATAGGTTGACGAAGTCGGCACACTTCATACCTACTCATACTACTTAGACCCGGAGAGAAGCTCGCACAAGTGTACCTTGATGAGATTGTGCGCCTTCACATCGATAGTATCGGATCGAGACACTCGGTTTGTGTCTCACTTTTGGAGGAGCCTACGGGACGCCCTAGGCACTCGATTAGACTTTAGCACTGCTTTCCACCCTCAGAGTGATGGGCAGTCGGAGCGCACCATTCAGACTTTAGAGTATATGCTCCGAGCATGTGTGATAGACTTCCAGCGAGGATGGTCGCAACATCTACCTATGGCTGAGTTTGCTTATAACAACAGTTATTAAGAGAGCATCAAGATGGCGCCGTTTGAAGCACTTTATGGACGGAAGTGTAGATCGCCACTTCATTGGAGTGAAGTCGGTGAGAGATTGGCATTAGGCCCTGATGTGCTCCAGGAAGCTGAGGACAAGGTTCGAATTGCCCGACTAGAGGGATCAAGAGATTCGGGATTCGGGGTAAGTTGAGCCCCCGTTTCGTTGGACCGTATGAGATTTTGGAGCGTGTAGGTCCGGTAGCGTATCGACTTGCTCTACCACCGAACCTATCGAGCTTGCACAACGTCTTTCATGTATCGGTCCTTCGGAAGTACGTCTTCGACCCTACTCATGTATTGGATGCTACACCTGTGGAGTTGCGAGACGACTTGAGCTTCGAGGAGCAACCGGTGAGGATTTTAGCTCGCGAGGTGAAGAAACTGCGGAATCGGGATATTCCGTATGTGAAGGTTCTTTGGAGCAACCACAGGGAGTGGGAGGCCACGTGGGAGCTAGAGAGCGCGCTGCGGGAGCGCTATCCCCATCTTTTTCAGATGGAGCTTTGAGGTATGCGTTGCTTTTGAGTTTCGCGGACGAAACTCCTTTTTAGGAGGGGTGAATGTAGCACACCGGACCTTTGCAAATTGCGAGGTTCGAGTGTTTGATATGGATTCCGAACTTTTCCACACTTGGTGGAATGTCGTAGATGGTATTCCGACCTAAAATTTCGATTCCTGGAGTTTTGGCATTGTCCTGAGAGTTTTCACTCTCGGGGACCGGTCCCTGATAGGAGAGACCGGTCCCCTCAGAATAGTGCTGCGGCAGTACTTGAGGCAACCGGTCCCTGGCGGGTTAGACCGATCCCCGAGTGCGACTACGCGGGGAGAGACCGGTCCCATACGGGGAGAGACCGGTTCCCGAACGTTGGATTTTCGGGGCAGGCTGAGAGACCGATCCCAGGTCGGGGAGACCGGTCCCTCAGTCCGAAAACTGCCCAGACCAGGGCAATGCACATGTTGGATTTTTGAGGGACTTATGTGGATTTTGTTGCTTCAAAGGGCTTTAAGGCCATTTCCTCACCCTCTCACCCTCATTCACTCCCTCACATTCTCTCTACACCCTCTAGAAAGAGAAGAAGAAGGAGAAGAAGAAGGAGTTGGAGGAGAGTAAGATCTTGAGGCCTTGGAGCATCTTCCTCTCCCTTTTCTTACCATTGGAGGCTTAGGGCTTGCTATTGGGGCTTTGTGGAGGATAATCTTCAACCCTAGAAGATTTGGAGGTTGTTTTGGGACCTCTAGAGAGGTTAGTATCTTGATTCTAGCCTTTGATCCATGTTTTGGTAGGTTTTACCATATGAAACCCTAGAAACGAGATTTAGGGTTTATTTTGGAAAATTTTGATTTGAGGGCTTTGAAACCTAATTGATGGGTTTAGAACCTTTATTTAGGTTGGATTTGAAGAACTCTAACTCCCATTTGGAGCTTGAGAGAGGATTTCTTCACTTGAGGTGAGTTTTCCCCACCTTAGCCTATGTTACTTATTGATTGAGCTTAGAGTTGATTGTAAAGTTCGTTTAACCCTTGTTCCTATATCTTTAGGGTGCCAGGAGACTAGCGGACACCTTCGTTGGAGCAAACGAAGGAGTGCAAGAGTTGTGGTGGGTTTGGCTTAATGAAAACGGGGCGAAATGGCCCCCATGCTTTCTGTACTCGTCGTAACGTCATTTTAAATGTAAATGTATGCTAAATAAAATTTATGTGAATATTAGAACACTTAAAATGTATGTGTTATGTATAAGATAATTTTCACTCTATATAGTAGAGCATTCTGGGTATCGTTACATGCATTTAAGTAGTGTTCACACTAGTCGTTTGGAAACATGCTTCATATGTTTAAAGTGGCTCAATTATGTATTTATGAACATTTGGGTTAAGCTTGGACTTAGTTAATGAAAGTGTCATAAAGGGGCACTTAGACTAGCACACTATGAGACTATTGTATTGAGACTTAAAGATAGGCCATGGACATCTACTACTTTCCATGTTTTAGACACGATAACATAGAGATAGGCCTATGAGAGAGTTGTGACGTATTCCATGTTGTTAGACATGAGGACTTGGTACTTGAGACGGATCTTTTGTTACTTGCCATTGTGCTCATTTGCACATACTTGTGAGGGTCGCTCCCTACAAGCCGGCACTCTGGAGATGGCCATCGCGATACATATTCGCCGTGCGGGATTGGGCGCCGAAGTGGATTGCCGTGGGACAGGCTCATTCCCAGGGTGGGGATGATGACTACCACGGCGCCATTAGGCTCGGCACCGGCCAGACAGCCTACGGGTGGGTCTCAGGGCCAGACAGCCTTCAGGCGGGTCTTTTCAGATTTGATTTTGAGCATTCATCATGCCATGTGGATATTGATTAGAATAGTAAACAATGATATCTTTACTATTTGACTTATGGACATCATACTAGCGATGCTTGGGTACATTCGCACGTGAATAGCTTTCTTACTTATGCTAAATCATGCTAAGTAGAGATATCATGTGGTAGCAAATATTCATACTTATTTACTTGTCGTACATATCGTTTTGTTTATATCTGCTTACTGACCCCTTTTTAGTTTGGGCCTAGTGGTGCATTTTTCTGAATCCAGTAATTGCCCACTGGGAACTATTACTCAATACCTCTCACGCCCCCCGTTTTATGGTTTTATTTCAGAGCCTTCGGCACCGGCGGAGGCAGGGATCGCGGCAAGGGAGTCGCGTAGCTAGTTTGCTTGGAGCTACTTTTGAGCTTAGGTGGTTTGCTCTTTTTTTTTATTATTTTAGAGAGAGAGAGAGATTTTGTACCATGTATGAAGAGACCACCTATGTACTTGTTTAGCTTTTGTATTGTGATTCCTATTGTATTCACTTTATATTTTTACTTAGTGGACTCCTAGATGTTCTCTTTTTACTGCCTTATTTATCGTTTTATTTTAGACGCCTTATATTGTCACGCCCCGGGACCCAACGAAAGCCCGCCCGGCGCGTGCCCAGACCCGCCATATGTCTACAACATATAAGGCGTCTAAAAACAACGATGATAAGAGCAATAATAAAAGACATCTAGGAGTATCAGAGCATAGAAAATGTCTAATTGCTAACAACAAGGGATAAAGTTCAAACTGTAAGTCCACTAAATAAAACATAAAGTAAATACAATAGGAAATCCCAAAGACAAGTACTATGAGTAGATACATAGGTGGTCTCTATACAGGGTACAAAAACTCTCACTCTCTCAACTACAAAAGAAAGAGTAAACCACCTAGGCAAGTAAGCNTGGACACGCGCCGGGCGGGCTTCCGTTAGGTCCTGGGGAAAAACAGGTATTAACAGAAAAATTTTATGTAATTTATCCAAAAATAAAATTGAACTATAAAGATGAAACAACTAGGCCTCGAAACTTATGTATTACACACTCGTTAATAAATCTCGCGTCGAATCGGACACACCAATATTCATATTGGACCCGTGCTAGAAATATAATAATATCTTGACAGAATTATATTTTATATAAATATATATAATAGATTAATAATATAATATTTTATTAGCGGTGTCTGAGTCGAATTTGTTTTTGAAGTTGCTGAGTTACCATATCCGAGTCATACTGTGTTTGCAGATATTGGTTTAGAGCTGTTTGTCTGTCTATTGGGTCAATTTATAAAATACTAGTTATGTGCGATGCACCTCATATTTAGTATATTTAGATTTATATTTTGAATTTAAATAGTTATCAATGGTATGAGTCTATTTATTATTTGATTTTTTAACTTTAATTTATTTTCAATTTAGTTATATAGTAAGTGTTTTTCATATGTATTTCATAATATACAAATTTTCTTTTATTGTGTATCCCAGTTTTAAAAATTTGAATTAATTCTAAATTTTAATTTAAAAAGTTCAAATTTAAATTTATTGTGAGGACTGTGATTTTTTTATATAATAAAATACTTTGTTAGCAATATTTTTATGTGCATTTTAATTTCATATTCACTCGCCAAATTTTAGTGAAAAATGAGTTAAATTGAAGCTTTTACGCGATTTTCGTTATTCACTTAAGAAAATAGTAACTCATATTTCCAAAAGAGGCTGTTGAGTGTAGATGCCTTTTGTCACATACCGACACCGTTTCGGGCGATCAATAGCTCGTTTTCGATGGTCTGACTGTGTTGAAGATAACAACACTGACGAATTTTTTGTTTGATGCACAGTTTTTGAGAAAAGTGAATTTTATCGTAGTTAGAGCAAAATATACTTCGCGTTTCTGCTTTTTAAGCACAACCGGTGCGCCGTTTTGCAACAAAACCCACGGGCGGGGACCTTTCAGCGAAAGAAAAGTGGTAGAGAAGGCTGAGTCGTAAATTTGGGAGTTATGAGGGGTTTTTGGGGTAATTATCCTAAACTACATAGGGTAAATTTTGAGGATTAGGGTTTCATGACCCCTAACCCTAACCCTAATTCTCTCTTGCTCCCATATCTGGTACTCTTGAGAGGCGCCGCCGCCGCCATCGCCGTGCCAGTTGCAAGAGAAGCCTCCCTCTTCTCCTCTCTTTCTATTTTTCTCACTCTTTCCTCCATTTTGGCTTTGTGGGTGGAGGTGACCCGAGCCTCCTATTCCGGCACCGCCACCAACTGGGACCACTGCCGTCATCATCACCCGACCTCGGGCGACCATCCCTGAGGCTTCTCGGTGCCGTGTGCCCTACATTGCCACCGTGGCCAACGGGAACTAGACCGGACTCGTGTGACCGTAGGTCCCACCCGGCCGTCGTTGCCGAGCAGCGCCATCCTAGCCTTCCTTTGCCGGTCTTGGGGGAACCCTCGGCACCATTGCCGACCTCCCAAAATCGCCAGAGAGGTCGTGCGCTCGTGCCCTAGCCATTGCTTTATTTTGGGACGCCGCGTGACAGCCACGTCGCCGCCGCCTCCCGTTGTCAGCTAGGGCCGCCGGGCACCTCCTTTGGGTGCAATGACCTTCCGCTGGGCGGAGCTCACCCCCTACGTGCAGCCAGCCATTGCCACCATTGTGCCCTAGCTCTGCCTAGGCTCGGGTCTGGGAGTGGCTTGGGATGGTCTTCTTGTTCTAGCCATCGGAGACTACGGCGTGCATCCAAAGCATAAGCACCACACTACTGGGATCTTGTGGAGTGCCGTGCTCACCCTCGCTGCGTTCGACGAGGTTCTGATGAGTGCGATGATCTCGATCGCTTTTGGGATCAATCCTTTGGTGGACTTTCTTGCTGTTTTGAAGCTTTTCGGCCGTCGTTTGCGCTCCGGACATCGAGCACAAGCATCATCATGTCGAGACGAATCAAATCGACTGGATGGTGGGATTCGTTGCGACATAGATAGGGGTAACAAGATCGAAACTCGTTTTATATATTAATTATATAGTAATTAATATTATAATGGGTTTGTTGCATATTTTATGCATTGGGGATGCCATGTATTGCCTCGCATAGCAATTGTGGTTAACAACCTCTTGACTGATTGTCAAAGGTTTGGGAGCCGTTGCGGAGTTTTGATGTGGCCCCACGACGTCGTTCGGTGGAAATTCGCTAATCGGATGTTAGTTATTTGTGGGTTTTGGTGTTCTAATGCCGTGGATAGCTTGAGAGCCCTGCCATGCCTTGTTGGTTGGTTGCTACTACTGTCCTCGAAGTACAAGGGTGGTAGATTAGCGGCGGGAGGGTTTCGGAGCTTGATTTGGCGATTTTGGAAACCTGATTTGGCAGATTTCTACGTAGTCGATCATTTAGTTTTTGTTGAGGGTTGTTGCTGCTTGGGCACTTGTTTTGGTGCGTTTGGGGACAACGGATAGTTATGGTAAGGATTGGAGAATTTCGGAACAATTTGTGGGTTTCGAAGGCATTTCGGTAAGTTCCGAAAGTTTCGGTGAGTTGTTGAGATATCGGTTTCTGCGACTGTTTGTTTGTGTTGTTTGGGAGTCTCATTTGGATAGAGCTTGACTTAGTGGATCTCTCGTAGGTCTGGCGGATGGTTTCGTATGTTTTGCATTTTAGGTTCTCGATAGTACAGGTGGGTACTTCGAGCTGATAGTCAGTGAGTTCATTTCACTTTTCTCTTTTCTTCTATTACACTTACATATCTGTATCTTAGTCTCTGCCTTTTCTTACTGTTCGCATATCTATACTTGTTACTTGCATTGTATACTTGTTGTAGACATGTAGAGCAGGCTTGCACTTGACTATCTATCAGACCTTTAGGTCCAGGCATTACAGTTCTTTTGCTATTGTTGCATATTACACTAGTTGATCAAGTTCAACATCTATACGCTAGGCATCTAGCTTCGGCCAAGGCATCGGCTTCCTATCAGCTTTCGTGTTGAGCATTTCGTATGACTTAGTCACAGCACTTTGAGTATATTCATGACACCGGTCGGTTTGCCCAACGACCAGGCGGTGTACTATACGTATAGGTCATCTAGAGGATGCATAGGTTAGGTTGGTGTAGGCATTGTAACAGGCAACACTTAAGGTTTACGGACCAATATGGCAGGCACTGGATTGGGTTTGATTTGGATTACTTACCCTTGAGGCATCTATTCAGTTGTGGTTGAACTGTTACAGTAGTAGTTTGTTACTTGCTCATTTACTATTTCGTTACTATTACTATTGTAGTTCGTTTTTGTATCATGACATATGTGTACTAGCTAGATCGTATTAGCGGTCCTTACCCTTGTTCTGCTTCATTTATTGCATTTCGTAGTTTAAGTAAATGAACGGTTCAATTAGATGACCAAATTATTGTTGCATTAATAATAATCTTGAACTTGTATGAATGTGAGATTTCGATTATGTATATACTCGGACTTTTTTGTATATTCAGTATTTGGGCTTATGGAATCATGTTATTTGGTTTTCTCTCCCTCGTAGTAGTCAGTTTTCAAAGGGTTTTTGAATAGTTTTCAATTGATAAATATTTAGAATTTTAAAAAGATAAAACTTCCGAGTGGAGAGTACTTTTAATAGGGACTCTGTCCGTTCAGCGGTCTGTGTACATGCCCGAACCGATCAAAGTGGCGGTCTCGAGGCGTGACAGATAAGGTGGTATCAGAGCGTAGAAGTGGTTTAGATGGAACTAAGAGACCCTAGGATACAGTAAACCATAAGAACCTAGGCTCGTGATAGACGAGAACTTGTGAAATATGGCAAAAGAGTCATTAATTGGGACAAGTGTTGTGTGCCTCTAGTCGAATGTTAGAGGTAGATTCAAGGTGTGGTGCATTCTCAATCGGAGGTCTTCATGTTTGGCAGCCGACAACATGAAGCCGAGTGGTGAGAATGAACACCATTGTGTGATTTTTGCCTGATTTGATTCTGTATCGATGCTAATCGTTTGTACTTGACCTAGAAGGTCGAGAATTTGATTAAGTTGTCATGTTGCAGGAAACGATAATGCTGCGTAGGCGATCTTCAACGAGATCGATGTGGGATGGGCCAAGTGGGGTCCTTGAGCAATCCAAGGCGAGTAGGGACTCGGAGCTCCGTGAATAGTTGGTCACACTCATTGGAGTAGTGAGACAACAAGCTAATACTGTGCAGCGACCGCAGGAAGCTGCCCTGCGCCAGGAGGAACTGTAGTATACCGAATTTAACAAAAAAGGGTAAAAATAATTAAAAATAGTGTGAGATACTATTTTTATTGAATTTATAGAAGTAAAATATAAGTCGAAAATGACTCGTGTGGAAATCAGAGTGAGAACAGAAGATTTTAAATTTTTTGTGTGAATCGAGGCTGTTATTTTAGCAGAAAATGCAGTGTCAGAAAATTATGAAAACTTGGAATTATGTTCGGAATATTTTTATGAGGCTAGATTTAAAGTTTCATATTGATCCGACACCTGGAAGGTGAAAAATAAAATCCGACTGCTATCTGCTAGAGATTACAGTTCGGTAGAGTTTTCGGTGACCAAACATGGTCGTAACGGAAAGATTTAAATTTCTTTCTTCTAGTTAGGTAAAACCGAGCCTGACTGTCAAATTTGAGCGCAATTGGACATTCAGAAGGGCTTCGGTGAAAAACATCAGTTTGTATCTGCTGATGAAAGAGTGAGCTCCAAACCGAGAGAGAGAGAAAGAGTGAGTTTTCTCCCCTTTCTCTCTTTGTCTCTAAGATCTCTCTCTCTCTCTACCAAAGAGAGGATTGGAGGAGAAAGTTGGAGCAAGCTTGGTGGAGAAGAAGGCTTGGAGTTGAAACTTCATCTTCATCTTCTCTTTCCTTGGTCTAAGAGAAAACTTGAGAGGTAAGCTTCATAGGGCTTTAATGGTAGAATTTTAGAGCCTCAATTACATGCTCTAGGAATGGGTTTAGAGAACTCCCTAGATGCTAATAACATGTTAATTGCATGAATCAAGTTCCAATTTGGTGATTTCTTGCAATAGTAGCATGTTAGAGCTCAAAAAAGGAGTTTTGTTATATAAGGGGGTTTGATCTAAATTGAACATATTCTAACCTAATTGTTAGGTATACGAACGCGCTGGCGAAGTCGGTTTGGCGATACGACGAGGCTACGCGAAGATACTGAAGAAAAGGCCGAGTTTGGTACAGATTGCCGCAGCTTGCGGCGTAAGCTTCCTAAAATCACGAAACCGGAATCGTAGCATCGTGACATTACCTAAAGTCTTGGAGCTAGGAGCAAGGCTTGTTTGAGGGATTTTCTACTCATAGGGTGCTAGGAGGGTCGTAGGCACCTTCGTCGACGCATCGAAGGGTCGCGTGGAGCTCTCGGTGGGTTTGGCCTCACCGAAATGGGATAAATTTTTCTTAAGATGGTTTTCACTTATCGTAAAATAATAATGCATGCTAGATAGAATATTTCAGAATTTTAGAATGCTTAAAATGCACATGTTATATACAATGCATGTTGGACCTCTATGTAGTAGAGAGTTTTCGTGTTGGGCTTAGCCTTATGGATAGCATTCTTATTTGTGGCTTTAGATCATGTTGCATCTAGTGAATATGTCACGCCCCGGGTCCCTTTTAGTTTAAAAGATAGCGAAAAAGCGTCTGAATTTTTTTTTGAAAATTTGACCCCAGAGTATGCCAAATCCGCCACAAATACAGGGAATCCACTGTTCACTCGGACAGAGTCTTCCCTGTATTTGTACGGCGTCTCACAAGTACAAGAGTTCAAACATGATACAACCACAACCAGATGAACATACAAATAACCAACAGTTATATATTCATACACCATTCACCACATTTTAACATTTATACATTCAGTATTTAAACATAAATCCATATCTATCAGTTAAAATGTTTCCAACCACAGAAACAGGTTTTGAAATACTAAGATACAAAATCCACAGAAAATCTTTTGAAAGCTGTTCCCTATACGAGAACTTTTATCTTTTTAAAAAACGCTACCACGAGGGGTAGAAAACTATTTTTATTTCATGAAGACACAATGAAGACACAAAATCCTTTATTACATTACAAAACCAACTGAAAACATCAATATCCAGATAGTAAAATAAAATTGAACCATAATATGTCTAACTTAGTTATTTATTTAAGCATGAAGAGTAAGGGGAGATAAACCAAACCACGGGACGGAAAGTTCTATCGTATGCTAGACTCGATCCTCACCAGCTGTCCCACTCGGACCTCTTACGTCACCTGTAATGGGGGCGGGGGGTGAGAACATATAAACATGTCCCCCCTCCCAGTGGGTACCGCAAGCCGAAGAAGGCGAGGGGTACTCACTAGTCACGGAGATAAACAAGTATATAGATAATGGTAGTACAGTAGCTAAGATAAACAAGTACTGAAATGTATATGAATAAACCACTACAGCTACTGTATGCATGCATCAACGGGACAATCAGTCCAAAAGTATCCAATCTGAAATGGCCGTATTGGTACCCAACACCTCAGGCCTATGCCATATCTGCTCTGACAGAAACAAGCCATATTGGTACCCAACACCTCAGGCTGAAAGCATATAACCTCACAAGGGCTCACGGGTTGACACAAGCAACCACTTTTTCGGAAAAGAACACCCTCTTGCGGTGGATCAGACCGCTGGTGTTTGTGAAATGCGTGTGAGCAGTGGCGATCGATGCAGAATGCTCAATAGCCAAACGTCGGCAACGAGCCGACAATCCTGCCCACTCAGGGAACACTTACCATATGGGTCCTCATGTAACAAAATCGACCAACCAGGTCACAAGTATAGAATATGAACTCGACCAACCATGTCACAAGTATAGGATACGAAACTCGACCAGCCAGGTCGTAGATACAATATAGGAGAATTGATCAACCAGGTCACAGATACAAATAGGAGAATCGACCAACTAGGTCATAGATATCATAAACGGATAAAATATACTCTACTCCTACACATGATACTACACATGGAAACATCTAAGTAGAGTAAATAAGGAAATAGCATGGGTGCAGGGCTCAACATGTATAAGGTAAGTGATATGAATAACAAGGGTAAAGGAAACGTCACCGAGCGTGCACCACTGTACCGACTTCGGATCGAAGTACCCACCTGTACGTGTCTGACGAAGATCTCTCGACTGTGAAGACGGAACAATCGAACCTACGAAAGGTCCAACGGGTTAGAATCTAACCCACTAACATGTCTCGCTAACACACAATCCCCACTCACCAAAACCATGAGAACTGGTTTTCCCAAAACCGATTACCGAACAAGCCGGAAGTCCCGAAAACCGCACCGGAACTCCACCGTCGCTCACCCGTCATTTCCGAACCCTCGAAATGATGCGGGTGACCAGCCAACAAGGCTCAGTGACGTCGCAAATAATCACCAAGTACCGTCGGAAGAATTCCGAACCGAAACCGCGTTCTATCGGCAGATTTTACCGAGAAACGCTCCGAAAATCACTTTTCGATCTTCGCAGGGGCTTGGGGCCTTGGACGATCAGTCCAGAGGTTATCCTCAGCCCAAACATGCTGCCAACAGCAGCCCCGACAAACAGAATTGCATAAAAGCCCTCCCAGATACACAAAATCACATCATTTTATGTGATTTTAGGGCTTTTATGGTCCGTGCACACAAACTAGAGGTCGATTAATCAGACCGTCACACTCGTTGATAGGTTTCAGCGTGTCGGAGGCCGTGCTCACCTTTCAGAGCACTGCCGGCCACTGTGGCATGCGCACGAGCGACGCAAAAATCAGCAAAACAGCGCGCACAGCGCTAAGATTATGTCTAATACACCAACCAGGGCATCTCAGCCTTTAACAGAGGTGAGCATGATGTTCAGCACGAAACAACGATGATCATGCTCACCTCTACATTCGTCGGGGTGCTTTCGGATCACTTAAAAGGCGACCGGAACCCCAAAATATAATGCTGGAACCGTAATTACAGCCTTACCAGAACAGTGGAGCTAGGGTTGGTCACCGGCGGCCGGACGGTGGGTGGTTTGGCCGGGGAAGTGTGGTGCTCCCCGCTGTGGGCGGCGGCAACGCGTGGATAGGAGGGAAGCCCAGCCTCGGCCCGCACCAAGTTTGGGCCGCTGTAGGGAGCTNAGAATCGACCAACCAGGTCACAGATATCATATACTGATGAAATCTACTCTACTCCTACACAAGATACTAAACATGGAAACAAACGAGTAGAGTAAATAAGGAAATAGCATGGGTACAGGGCTCAACATGTATAAGGTAAGTGATATGAATAACAAGGGTAAAGGAAACGTCACCAAGCGTGCACCACTATACCGACTTCGGATCGAAGTACCCACCTGTACGTGTCTGACGAAGATCTCTCGACTATGAAGACGGAACAATCGAACCTACGAAAGGTCCAATGGGTTAGAATCTAACCCACTAACATGTCTCCCTAACACACAATCCCCACTCACCAAAACCATGAGAACCGGTTTTTCCCAATACCGATTACCGAACAAGCCGGAAGTCCCGAAAACCGCACCAACTCCACCGTCGCTCACCCGTCGTTTTCGAACCCTCGAAACGATGCGGGTGACCAGCCAACAAGGCTCAGCGACGTCGCAAATAAACACCAAGTACCGTCGGAAGAATTCCGAACCGAAACCGCGTTCCATCGGCAGATTTTACCGAGAAACGCTCCGAAAATCACTTTTCGATTTTCGCAAGGGCTTGGGGCCTTGGACGGTCAGTCCAGAGGTTACCTCAGCCCAAACATACTGCCAACAGCAGCCCGACAAACAGAATTGCATAAAAGCCCTCCAAGATACACAAAATCACATCATTTTATGTGATTTCAGGGCTTTTATGGTCCGTGCACGCAAACCAGAGGTCGATTAATCAGACCGTCACACTCGTTGATAGGTTTCAGCGTGCTGGAGGCCGTGCTCACCTTTCGGAGCATTGCCGGCCACTGTGGCATGCGCACGAGCGACGCAAAAATCAGCCAAACAGCGCGCACAGTGCTAAGATTACGTTTAATACACCAACCAGGGCATCTCAGCCTTTAACAGAGGTGAGCATGATGTTCAGCATGAAACAACGATGATCATGCTCACCTCCACATTCATCGGGGTTCTTTCGGATCATTAGAAAGGCGACCGGGACCCCAAAATGAAATGCTAGAACTGTAATTACAGCCTTACCAGAACAATGAAGCTAGGGTTGGTCGCCGGCGGCCGGACGGCGGGCGGTTCGGCCGGGGAGGGGTGCATCCGGTCGGAAGGGTCCAAGGCAGGTGCTGGCTGGCGGCGGGAGGCGGTAGGTGGCGCGGCGGCTGAGATCAACTCACGGCTTGCTCTCGGGTTCAAATGGTCCGCAGCGGCCCAGCGGCGGCCGGAGGAGCTCTGGGCGACGACGATCCGTCGCCGGAGGCCGTGGGAAGTGTGGTGCTCCCCGCTGTGGGCGGCGGCGACGCGCGGATTGGAGGGAAGCCCAGCCTCGGCCCGCACCAAGTCTGGGCGGCCGCAGGGAGCTCGGACGGCGGCCGGCGGCGTGCGGGGAGACGGAGCTATAGGAGAACCGAGAGGAGGCCGGGGTGGCTTTTCCGGCGGCCGGAGCTGCTCGCCGGCGGTCCGGGTGTGCGTATAGGCAGGGGAGGGTGTAGGTGGGGCGGCTAGTATTAGCTAGGTGAACGTGGGCAGCCAAAGAACCATGGAAACCCTAGATGCCCCTTTTATACAAGGTGTCATTTTGCGAGAAACCCCTTCAAAGTCAAATAATTATAATCCTGCCCCTGCCTGCGTGTGTAACTTGCAGGCGAGCCCCTCGACATTCAAAATCTCGTGAAATGACGCATAAAATACATGGTCTTTTCGCGATTAATCGATTCTGCCAAATTGACCTCTCAGCGGACTTTTCACGATTCCCGAAGATCCGTCCGTCGAATTTCCGAACGGATTGCGCCAGCGCGTTCAGCACGACTGGGGCATCGAATCTAGCATTTTATTTCATCTGATTTGGTCTCTGATCAGCGACGAAACCTGCCCTCTCTATTTTCACCATATAACCACTTATATTAATACGTGTAATTTCAATCAAACCCCTTTTTTCTTGACAACCGTGCATCAGAACCCAATTCCGTCAGTGCCATTGGGTCCAGAATGGTCGAGCCATTCGAAACGAGCTATTGAAGTCCTATATTCGGAGTTCAACGTACACCAAAACCCTTCTCTAATCCTTGGCTCATCCGGAAAGCCGGAGTTACTATTCACTTAAGTCGTCGGTTCGGGTCGCGTAACTTCGCCGTCTTAGGTCATTTTCTCCTGAAATTTGACGAGTGGTTTAGTAATTACATTACACACAAAAACATCATCAACCAAGGGTTTAATTTTATTTTTCAAAAACTTCGGTTATTACAGAATATGACAAGTATAAATGCACATGTTATATACAATGCATGTTCGACCTCTATGTAGTAGAGAGTTTTCGTGTTGAGCTTGGCCTTATGGATAGCATTCTTAATTGTGGCTTTGGATCATGTTGCATCTAGTGAATATAACAAGTATAAATGCACATGTTATATACAATGCATGTTGGACCTCTATGTAGTAGAGAGTTTTCGTGTTGTGCTTAGCCTTATGGATAGCATTCTTATTTGTGACTTTGGATCATGTTGCATCTAGTGAATATGACAAGTATTATACACTCTTGGATTTGAAACTCATGCTTGACATAGATGATCAGTTAATGTCATAAAGTGGCATTAGACTTGAGTAATGCATGTTATAGTAAGCTAATGTCATAAAGAAACATTGGGCTTGGAATTGGTATAGTAGGCTAATGTCGTAATGAGACATTGGTCTTGGAATTGGTATAGTAAGTTAATGTCATAAAGAGACATTGGGCTTGGAATTGGTATAGTAAGCTAATGTCATAAAGAGGTATTGGGCTTGGAATTGATGTAGTAAGCTAATGCCATAAAGAGGCATTAGGCTTGGAATACGTATGGACTTAGTAAATCTAAGGTCGCATGAGACATTAAAATTATTGAACGGTTAAACCTTCACTTGGGGATATTAAACTAGACCTACGAGTTGCTAGCGATTATTTCTATGGTTGAGCCATGATGACCGGATCGTTGTGACGATGACTATGCTTGCTTGCCATTTGTGCTCATTCGCATATGCTTGTGAGGGTCGCTCCCTACAAGCCGGCACTCCGAAGTTAGCCTTTGCGACGCAGTTCGCTCGTGCGGGATCGAGACGCCTGTAGGGTCGTGTGGAATAGCCTCATTCCCAGCGTGGGATGATGAGCTACCACAGGCAGCTAGGCGGTGAGACGCCTGTAGGGTCGTGTGGGACAGCCTCATTCCTAGCATAGAATGATGAGCTACCACAGGCAGCTAGGCGGCACAAGCTGCACTACACACGTGTAGATCCTAAATGAGATTGAACGAGAATATTAAATAACATTATGACAATCACTACTTGATAGTATATCGTAGTTGGATTTAGTGGACATTGGGACATGTACTATTGCTTTCGCATAATAGTATACTTGGTGGCCATGATAAAGCATATTAATTATGTATTGGTATATTGGATCATGATGGGGTAGATGTACACTACGTTGACATCATGTGATATTGCGGCATTGTAAATTACCATTTCATTACATGCTTTTCCTATTTGCAGTTTACTAGTAGTTCCTTTATCTACTTATGCTTTTGGGCTTAGTAGTGCATTTTGCTCAGGTCAGTAATTGCCCACTGGGAACTATAAATTATAGTTCTCACGCCCCCTGTTTCATGTTTTCTTTCAGAGCCTTCCACCTTGGGAGAGGCTCGGGATCACGGGAAAGGAATCGCCTCGAGATAGCTAGCGAGGAATTCGACGATAAGTGGTCTACCTCTCTTCTGAGTTTTGTTTGGAGATGTTGAGAGACTTGTACCATTTTTATAGAGACCACCACCTATATGTAGCTTGAGACTTATGATGTATTATTTTACGTTTTGCCTTAGTGGTTTAGTTTTCTTTGTTTCTACCTGTTGTTAGAACCTAGCTGTATACTTGCTCTGATATCTCTAGATACACTCTATTTATTGTTCATTTATTCACTATTGTTGTAGACGTCTTATATGTATAGGCATATGGCGGGTTTGGGAACGCACCGGGCGGGCCTAGGCCGGGTCCCGAGGCGTGACAGGAACGGATCAGGAGACGCCAAGAGGCTGTGGAGCAATTGGTAACTGCACCGATTATGATGCACTGCGCGCAGCCGGGGGTTGCGGCCGAAACCATTCAGACTGGGCGAAGCAATCTGGCTCCTGGCTATGCGGAGATGCAGGCGGAGAGGGAGCGAGCTCTGGTGGCCCTCATGACCTTCAGGAGATTCAATCCACCTATCTTTGATGGAGAGACCGTAGATCCGTAGGTTGTGGAAATGTGGATTGATTCCATAAAGACCTTATTTGAGGATCTGTACACCTTGGAGCGAGACAATGAACACCTAGCCGCACATTGCTTGGAAAAGTCAGCAAAGGTGTGGTGGAAAGGGGTCAAGTGGGACCAAACCCCCAGTTGTCCTCCGGTCACTTAGGTAGAGTTCCGAGGATTGGTATTTTCTACTTTTTTCCTCAACAGTGAAAAGAGAAAGCTTCAGGAAATGTTCAAAAAATTGCGGCGAGGGAACCACATGGTGAGAGAGTATGAGAGGGAATTCTCTCACATTGTAAATTTTATTCCATACGTGGTGCGGGATGACAAGGACAAGGCAAATTGTTTTGAGCGGGAACTTCGGCCAAAAATTTTTGAGGTTGTGCATCCTTTCAAGATGCAAGCTTTTGCCAAGGACTTGGACCGGGTCTTGTGTGTAGAATAAGACAATGCATTTGTGCGGTAGGAGCACACATGTTATGACAAGGAAAAAAGGAAAAAACGACCATCGAGCGAACATGGTGGTTAGTCGAGTTCTGGACAAACTCTAACATGTTTGCGCTCACGATCCTGAGTCTCGGGGAGCTACCATACTCGATCCTTTGCGAGATGTTTATTTGTGGGGGGTCCTCATCGCCCATAATAGTGTGAACAATGAGAGGGAAAGTGCTTTGGATACGGTCAACCGGGCCATATGCGGGATGAGTGCCTGCAGGGGGATAACCGGGCCCTGACACTTACGATAGCTTTCTCCTCTTCGAGATAGCTTACAAGTACACAACCTACGGCATGGTCTAGAGAACATGAGTTGATGTTGAGGCAACCGAGGGGTTGCGGTAGGCGCCAGGTGGCCATGAGTACGCGACTAAGGTTGTGGAGCCTATTGCTATCAATGATGTTGTGGTAGGTATGATTTAATTGAAGAAATTATATGTAAAGCATGATGTGACATTAGAGCATTGCATACAATTATTATGTGGTCGTTTACTACTATTTAGGTATAAATATAGTAGGGACCAAAGTTATGGGTAAGTATAGATATCCGAGCATGCTCGTGTCATGGAAGTGTATCGCCTGTTGGAGCAGGTAAGAAATTAGATTGTGAGATCCCTGGTGTTTGACTGTGGAGGCTTGTCGACAGCTCTGGAGAGTGTCGGGACAAGTCCGAGTTGCGTTGGCGTCAAATAGACGTAAAACGGACTCCGTGCAACGCGAGGGCAGCTTATCGCGAAGAATTCTGCAAAACAGCAGCATTCTCTGCTTACTGTACCGGTACAAGCTTAGTGGCTGTACCGGTACAACCAGCGCGAAACAGCTCAAATGCTCTCGGGTTGGCTCTTGTACCGGTACAGGATCCCGTGTACCGGTACAAGGGAGTAGGTAGAGGGCTAAAACAGTAAAATCTCACCTCGTTTGTATCTCCGTCACCTCCCCTCTCCTCTTAAGTGTCCGAGCAGAGAGAGAGGGAGTACTTCCTGCTCCTCTCCATTCTCTTCTTCTCCTCTCTCTCTCTAGGTGTTGGTGGAGAGTCCGGTTGGGGTTTTCGTCGCCGACGTCGCGCCGCGAGCCGTTCGAGCGCACTTGCTGCCGGAGCTTTGCAAGGAGGCCGGGCGAGGGAGCGTCTTCACTGTTCTTGACGTCGCGCCGAGGTTCGACGCTGTCGAGGTGGGTGGTTCGGCGTCTTTTCTGGATTTTGGGCAAGTGCTACTATTTCTACTCGGTTAGTAGCTGTTTTGCTGAAATCCGCCGTCGACTGTTCGTATTTCAGCTCGTTCTCCGCGTAGGAACGTCGGATCGCGACAAGGCTTGGTTCGTTGGATTCGGGACTTCAAGAGGAATCCACGAAGCCCTCATTTGCCAGATTTGGTGAAGGTTAGCTCAGTCGAATCCCATTTCTACTCAGCTGCTGTGGATTTTGGACTGAATTGAGAAATTTTGGTGTTTTAATTTGGAGTTAGCTCGATTTCGAGACTCGGGCGTTTTTGGTCGATCCAGCAGGTGGTGTCGCAGTTGAGGGGGTTCTGTGCTGCCAGGGATTAGCGTGTGAGGTGGGTTACATCGGCTTTACTCCTAAGTTCTTATTGGTCGACATGTATAGATCTTGATTTCGGTAAATTATGTTAGCTCAAATTCATGGACTATATGTAGATTGTGAAATCTGAATTTTGGAGCATGTTTTATAAATTAAGTAGATTATACATGTTGGACTTGAAAATTGAATTAGGAGAAAACCTGCGATTTGGACCTGTCACCAGTTTTAACTACCTGATTTAGCTCTAGGAGCCGTTAGAAAATTGTACTGTCACAGTTTCTTCGAGACGAGTACTCCAGGTAGTTTAGAATATATTTACACTCGTGCTGGTTCGCCGAGTGGATTTTTACAGGGTCGTTCAGGTCGTTTCGGACTGTTGGGTGCCGTCAGAGTTGACGGTGGACCCGTATCGCCTTTTTGGCGTCAGATTGTGCCGAGGGCACGTTACCTGTTGGTTGTTAGACCAGTTTGAGTCGATTACTTGACTTTGGCTAGTTGGAGCCTGATTGAGCTCGACAGAGATACGCTGCATACTCGGTTGGGTAGCGCCCACGAGTGCCACTCCGGAGTCAGGCTTGTGCTTTTGCGTTGGTGTCGCTCATGCCAGTTGGACTTGCTCTCCACGGACCAGTTAGTGTGGATAGAGCCCGATAGTCGCAACGGGGCAGGGACGGGTGTATTCACAGTCCCGGGGACGGGTATGCTTACAGTCCCGATTGGATTGGGTCAGATTTGACATTTCCTACAGTTGGTTAGTGTAGAGCATGATAGTGTAGTGGATGATAGCGGTAGAGTATGCTTCCTGCTTTCCTTCTATCCTTGCTCCCTTCTGTAGACTTAGTGGGTGACCGATGTTGTTTTGGGCGGTACCCACTGAGGACTACTTGTTTTTACAGTAGTTCTCACGCCCAGTTGTTACCTATGTTTTTGCAGAGCCACAGGTTCCGGCTGCTGCACCGTCCGTGGATCAGGATCGAGGCAAGGGCGTCGCGAGTTAGAGCCCTACCCGTCGTGCTGAGCTAGAGGTGCCCTACTGCAGGTAGATGTTTTGTTTCGAGTTTATGTACATAGTTGACTTAACTCGCCAGTGCGAGTAGCACTGTATTTTGGATCTGAACTATGTATATGAAACTCTGTTTTATTTAGCTTCTGTTTTCTCTAGCAGCTCTCTACTACTGTTCGTAGTAGTGTTTGATTTACAGGTACAGCTATCGCTTCGTATACAGGGAAAATTTCTTTGTATACGGTGGATTTGTCGGCGTGCCCGGGGAACGTGTAATCCGGGGCGTGACATAGATGGTGCTAGTGAGTTGCTGGTAATGAGCTAAAGATAGGGCTCGAGGTAGGGATGGAAATGGTAGACTGACTTTCTCGGCAACGTGAGTAGCCGCTTGCGAGTGTCACGCCTCGAGACCCGTCGCTTTGGTCGGATTTGACGCGCCAACAGAACACTGAATGAACAGAGTTTTTCCTGTCTGTCTAAGACGTCACAATCAGTACAATTCAAGTGGTTCCAAACAGGAACATAATTCATACACAGATTGCGTAAGGAAGGCATCATAAACAAAAATACTAAGCTATTACAAGCATTCGTTGGCATTCCATATTACATTTACATTCTTTTTGCTTCAAAATACAATCAACTTTATTATAATTTGTTCATTCCTTTCTATACCCTACGCTATGCTGACCTAGGGTATACCTTTGGTATCAAGTGGTAGGGCGTTATCTACCAAGCTATACCCTTTCCTCGCGCCGCCGCGCCGCTCATGTATGGACCTGAAAAACATGAGGATGAGAACTAAAAACATAGGTAAACCAGTAGGTAAGGTCATCCAAGGGAAGAGTTCGACCTACCAGGTCCAAAAGAGGCAACATAAGCAAATTAGTCCAACATATATAAACATATAACTGTAAGCAACTAACAAACATCATGCTTATGCCTAAACTAAATGCAATGTGAAATCCATGCATTAAGATCTACCATTTCTACTTTCTATTTTACAATCTATTGCATTCACAATCCGTTCCTAACGTTCTTTTACCTTAGCGAAGCTATTTCACTTGACTCGATCTTGAGTCAATCATTCACAACTTACCTCCTTATTGACTTAACCATCCGGCGACGAACTCGCCGCACACGCCAGACAATGGCTCAAGTCGCCAGGCGGTGTAATCCTTTACTTGACTTAGTCATTTGGTGGCGAACTCGCTGCACACGCCAGACAATGGCTCAAATCGCCAGGCGGTGTAATCCTTTGCTTGACTTAGTCATTCGGCGGCGAACTCGCCGCACACGCCAGACAATGGCTCAAGTCACTGGGTGGCGAAATTGTTGCACGTACCCCGGGTTGTTAAGTCTTGTGTGTTGGCAAATTTTGTGAAGTGAGTCGGAGTCTTGAAGGATCGGTGCGTATCGTCGAAGATCGAAGAATCCAAGACTTCGAAAAAAGCGGAATTAACTCACTTTGTGAATCACGATGCCCAGGTAAGGTTTTAATTTATGTTATGGTGATTCATACTTAGTTGTAGGCATTAGAATCATAATACCAAAGTTTACTGGATTAGAAAGTGTGTTGGTACTTTGCAAAACCCGAAACTGTGCAAAAATTGGGTTTTTGCAAAGTGTACCGGTACAACATCGGAAGTGTACCGGTACAACATCGGAAGTGTACCGGTACACATTCTGTTCCGGTACAGCAAGCGACTTGTCACCGGTAACATTTTTACGCAGGTTTTCTCTTCCGTCATCGTGTAACCGGTAACAGCTTAAAGTGTACCGGTACACAATGTAATTTTCAAAAAAACTTTCTGATCCGACTCCAATTGAATCTAAAGTCTATAAATAAGCTATTGCGGTTCTCTAACATATTAAGCATCACGAAAATACATGTTTTAGAAACCTTCGAGGCTTGGATTTCATCTAAAACCTATTTTCTACATATTAGCTTCTTTTAGGTCAAATCGAGATATTGGAATTTCATATCTATATGTCGATTTGATCTTCGCTTCGCTTGGAGTTTCCTTCCCTGGTTTTCATCGATACTCTAAACGAAGGATCACCATACACATGATGTTCTTCATGACGGCGTCATGCATTCGGCGTGATTGACGACGGTTCGTGGATTCGGATCGTGAGCTTCGTGGATTCGGAGTGGAGGCGTTTCGTGGATTCAGAACGAGGTGTTCGTGGATTCGAACGTGTGGGCGTGGATAACCCGGAGGATTGCGCAAGATTCATAGGAGATTAAGAGAGGTCGAATCCGTGGAGTCGGTAATCACCTTGTAATCTTTTCTCTTAGTGAATTATTTTTTCGTGTGTTGGTCCCGTGGGTTTTTCTCCAAGTTGGAGTTTTTTCACGTAAATCTCGGTGTGATTTTTATTTTTCGCATTTATTTATCGCATTGAGATTTGTGGTTTTTCGCTATTACACCTATTCACCCCCCTCTAGGTGTTAGATACAATCTAGATAGATCCTTGGGCACCTCAAAACTTTCATTTGGTATCAGAGAGGGATCTAGATATATTAATATCTAATGGCCGAAGGCGGTAATATTAATCAACCACCGCTCTTTGACAGCACAAATTATGCCTATTGGAAAGTTCGCATGAGAGCTTTTCTAATCGCAATCGATGAGCGGGTGTGGAAAGCAGTTACGCATGAAGGAACAAGCTTAGTAAAAGTTCAAAAATTACAAATGCTAACAAGCAAATTTGACTCGATTTTTATGGAAGAAAACGAGACCTTTACCGAGTACTATAAGCATCTACAAGACGTAGTCAATACATGCGCTAACTTGGGAGAGAAAATTTCGGATGCTAAAGTTGTTAGAAAGATTCTTCGAACACTTCCGGAACGCTTTCGGGCAAAGGTTGTCGCGATCGAAACCGTTAAGCATCCGGACGAGATGAAAGTAGAGGAATTAGTAGGCACTTTACAAACGTATGAGATGACTTTTCCTACTAACCCATCTTCTTCCAAGTCTTCTTCTAAAAGTACAGGAATTGCACTCAAATCGACAAAGAAAGAAGACGACGATTCGGATTCCGACGGAGATATTTCGCTTGCCGATTTCGAACATCAACTTGCGCTCCTCACAAAGAAGTTTCGCCGGAATTTTCGAAAGAGCAAATCGAAATAAACCTTCATCTTCGAAGCATAAATCCTCTTCTAAGCATTCTTCTAATTTAAAATCTAAGGATAAAAAACTTGCAATGTTTTCGAATGAAAAAGACGAATTTGAAAGGGAAATCCAATGCTACAAATGTAAATGCCAGGGTTACATTGCAACGGATTGTCCTTCTAAGAAGACTTATAGACAAAAGGCTTTGCAAGCAAAAACCTGGGATGATTCTACTTCGAGTGAATCATCTCCAAGTGACGAAGAAAAAAATCATCATATTGCTTTACTTGCTAATAATTCTTTGCCTTCGTCTAATGTTATGTGCTTATCTTCAATTGTTTCTAATTCTAGTATTTCTCCTTCCGTGCAAGGTACTTCGAGCGATATCGGTGAAAGTGAGGAGGAATCAAACGACGAGGATATAGCGGAAGCATACAACCAACTTCTTATTGATTCGAAAAAGATGACCAAGCACAATAAGAAGTTGAGGCGTCGTTTATTGGACATTGAAGAGGAGAATAAAAATTTGAAGACCATGAATAGTGCTCTCGAGGAGGAAAGGGAATCAAATTTGAAAGATCGTTCAATCCTCCAAGGAAGCTTGATGAAGCAGAATCAACTATCAAATCTTATAAAGACAAGATTGAATTTTTGGAGCATCAATTTGAGGAATCGCACAAATCCAATCAATCATTGACCGATCAAGTTCGTCAACTCTAATCCGATCTTCAACAATTTTCTTCGGGATCAAAGAAGTTGGACCATATGCTTGGGTTGGGTCAAACGAGCAAGTTGGGCCACAGATATGAAAGAACATGTGTTGAGAAGGATAAAGAAGTAATACATAAAGTCTTAACAACTTCAAAAGAGAAGGTGTGTCATAAATGTGGCATCAAAAGACACATTAAAACGAATTGCCCAAATAAGAAAAAGAAGAATCAATCGGCAATGTCTAAACCTCAATTGGCATCATCTACAACTCGGCTTCCCCCACGGAATCAAAAGAAAAATCAAGTGAGTCGAGTACCTCGAGGGAACCGGACTTCTAAGCCGCAACGTCAAGTTCGACCATACCCACAAGCAAACCGGAGTTCAAAGGTTCATCAACAATTCCAACTGAAGCCTCAAGCAACGAAACGACCAACGGTTGATCAAAAATCAAAGCAAATTGTGCCTAACGTCGACAAGACAAGACAACGCAAAATCCGACAAGTTTGGATTCGGAAAGGTGATGTCTTTCCTTGCTCTCCGTCTTAGTTTGTTTTGATTGTTTATGTAATGCTTTGTTTGGTGCTTGTTGCATATTTTTTTTCATTGCATTACATGATGATTTTCGTGTATGAAATTTATTTTTAAATTGATTTGAGGAAAATGGTTTGGGAATTTAAAATGTTTTTTTGTGAAAGGAGATGATTGAAAATCTTTATTTTGGGAGATTAGATTTTTTTCAAAGTGCCTTAATCGGAATTCATCTTGAATTAAATTCATATTTATTATCGATTTTACTCCACTTTTTGTTATTTTGACGATAATTGATTATATGAATTCTTAATATATTTATTCATCAAAATTTTGAAATCAATTTTGATCTTTTGGTGATTAATTCATCTTGGTTGTGTGTGTTGAATATGATGGATGCATATTCACTAATCGACTAAAATTTTGTTAAAATTATTTTCAACTGTGAGATTGTCTAATTTAGGGAGAGTTTGAATTATTTTAAAAAAAAGAGAAAAGATACTCCTATATTTAAAAGATGTGGAAAGAGTTGCCTCTTAAAAGGAGTATGAAAACTACCATCACATGTAGGAAAGAGCTACCACCCCGGTCGTCCGGCAAGTGCGTGAAGCTACCACATGAAAATTAATTAAAAAGCCGAAAAGGTTAAAGAAATTGAATATTTTAGACTTTTTCGGAGTTATAAGGTGATAGGATGAAAAGATGCTCAAAGAGCCACTCCCGGTGCCATATTAGTTAAATCTCTATTTTGAACGAGTTGCGACAAATTAGTGTCAATTTTGTTGAATTTCTAAAAATCATTTTTCATCAACTTACATCTTGATGGTTTTTGAAACACTAGATTATATTAGATTTCCAAATTTTGATGTTTTAATGTATTTTGACTTCCTATAATACTTTACTATCATCATAATGATTTTTGGAGTACAATTTGTAAGTTTTGGGGTAGCCCAGGGATCTATCTAGATTGTATCTAACACCTAGAGAGGGGTGAATAGGTGTAAAAGCCGAAAACCACAAATCTCAATGCGATAACAGTAAATGCGGAAAAATAAAAATCACACCAAGATTTACGTGGAAAACTCCAACTAGGAGTAAAAAACCACGGGACCAACATGCGATAACAATCCACTAAGAATAAAATATTACAAGGTGATTTACCGATTCCACGGACTCAAACCTCTCTTTTATCTTCTCCGGATCTCGCGCACACCAACGGGTTGTCCACGCCCCACGTCCGAATCCACGAATGCCACGTCCCGAATCCACGAAACGTCCACATTTGGAATCCACGAAGCCTTGATCACGCCGAATCCATGACGCCGACTCGAATCGACGAGCACGCTCCGTCTGGAGCAAAAATACCAAGATTGATGATGATTTATTGCTTAGACAATCATTAAAGAACTGTAGAAGATGTTTCTAAGCAATAGCCGGATCAATTCCCCATGAAGAACGAGAAATTTTGAGTTACACGAATTGATCCGATAGAAACTTGTTGTTCGAGAGAAGAAAGAATGCACCCAACAAGTTTCTAGGGTTGCAAAAAGATATTCTATCATTCGTTATCTCTTAGAAACGCCCATACATCTTATTTATAAGTTTAGAAGACTTAGAAACCAACTAGGATTGCAAAAATCCAATTTTAAAAACTTATGTCGTCCTCATGGACCGGTCCTCTCAAGGAGACCGGTCTGTCAGAGACCAGTGCCTTGGGTGGGAGACCGGTCCCTCGCTGCGTGATAGAAAACACAACGTTCGGGAACTGGTCTCTCATGCCAGAAACCAGTCTCTCTCTTAGAGTCAAAAATCCCAACGTTCAAGAACCGGTTTCTCATGCCAGAGACCGGTTGCACCGACCAGGAGACCGGTCCCTCAGATCAGGAAACCGGTTGCCTTGAACTTTCACGCAGAGAGGACTCTCGGGAACCGGTCTCTCATCTCAGGGGACCGGTCCCAGCACATTGAAAAATTCAGTTTGTCCAGATTCATATTTTAAAAACCATCCTAAGTCTTCGAAACACTTTTAAACATTTATAAATCATCATCAATGGTTTTTAAACTTACCAAGCATTATGCATTCATGTTTTGAGTCTTCGAGTCTTCGATCTTCATCTCTTTTTCTTCAAACATTCAAGACTATGACTAACATCACGAAATATGCCAACATAAAATCCGTAATAATCTCCCCCTTTGACAATTTCGTGACAAAACTAAAAAATACATCAAAATACTCACAATGCTCAACTCTCCAAAAAAATGAAATTCATTGCCATCACCAAAACAATGAACTTCTTGCGTGAAAAATCCAAAGAAAATACAAAATTATAATTTCGCAACTCCTAAACAAACTCTATGACTTAAATACAAGGAGTCTTGAAGTCTTCGAGAATCTGCAGAAAGAATACAAAGAATATTTTCTCCTCGAACAGAGTTAGTAAAAAAAAAATGAACATCTCTCCCCCTTTGTTAATGAAAATCTGTCCCCCTCTGTTCATGCATCCTTTGTTAATAAAAATCTGTCCCCCTTTGTTCATGCATCTAAATATGATCAATAAAAATTCACATGAAAAAATTGAAAATCTCTTCTCTCTCTCTCTCCCTTTTTGTAATGTACCGAAAATTCGAAAAATAAATATCGAACTTTAGTCAAATTGACCAAAGTGCGAGGATGGAACACTTCGGAAAGTCCGAAGGTGTTAAAATGATTAAAAGTGAGTTGTGGAAGGTTTTCGAGAGCTAAAGAATTGAATTCTGCAAAACTGCAGATTTTCAGCTCTCGGGGACCGGTCCCTGTGGTTACGCAGCCTTTATGGGGGTTAATCCAAAAATCTCCCAGTTAACGTGTATCTTTGGAAGTACTCGTTTTCGGGGTTAAACCCACGGGATCGAGGTAACATATAGTTTTGGATCCCAAACTAGAGTAACCCTTCGTTTTCATCGAAGTAATATGAGATTTATTGGGTAATCTTGGTAAGAATCCGAAAGGTTTTGGGATCAAACCTAAAGTGGTAATCTCCACCAGGTTCGAGTGGATATATCGTTTTGATCCAAAACTAGAGAAATCTTCGTTTTCTTTCGAAGTTTTGATGATCTGTAAGGTAATTTTTGGTAAAGATACAAGTAAGTTTGGGTAAAGATCCCAAAATGATGTAATCCCAAGTTTCGAATGGAACATTCGAGAGGAAAGAACGGGATCTCTCCTTCTTCTACTTCGGGGAAAACGAGAAACTAGAAGAAGAAGTGAAAGGAGAGGAAGAAAAGGAAGAAAGGGAACAGAAGAAGAAGAGGAAGAAACAGAAGATCTCTCTCTTTCTCTCCTCTCTCACACTCTCCCTCACCTTACTCTCCTTTTCGGGGAGTCGGGTGATGTATCGAGTTACCCAACGTTTTTACGTTCTTTTGGGGAGTTGAAAATAGAGACACGTGACGGACCTGACCCGTCAAAAGCGTCCGTCTCTGGCCAGAGGGGCTCGTCCCTGGCCAAGGGCTTGCAGGTGGGACGCGTCGGTCTCAGCGACGCGCGCTACGCTGGCCAGAGGGAGGCTACCCTGGCCAGAGACCCCCTGGCCAGAGAGTCCATCTCTGGCCAAGGGCTCTCGATTAGAAGGTCCTGAATCGGCTAAAAAGCCGACAGAGTCAAGTATGCGCAAGCCCCTGGCCAGAGAGGGAAGNCAAATTGGCATCGGTCCCGGGGCGTGACACTTTTTGTCAAAAATTGCCAAAAGCAAGTACCAAAAATAGAGAGTACCAATAATGTTAGTGCATGAATAGGATAAATTCACATAGACTTTCGAAAGAACCAGAAAGGAGCACTTTGAAGAACTGTGGCCTCTTCGGATTGTTGCAGCTCCTTCCAGAAGCCATTAACCCTTTTATTTTCTTTTTCTTTTCATTTTCCATATTTATCGTCGAGAAACAAACGTGCCCTGTAACAGATTTTAAGAAAGAGAAAGGAGAAGTTTTGATAAAGTTTGGAGAAAGATGGAAAACCTGTAACCGGTTTTAAAACTGTGGCTACCAATACACTTTGCTGGATTTCAAAAATTTTGAATTATAAAAACCTTTTAAACTTAAATTAATTTCATACGAATTAAGGACTTTACTCCAAAAATCATTATAATGGAGGTAAAATATTATAAGATTTCAAAATACATCGAAACATCAAAAATTTTGTTATCAAAAATGATCTCGTGTTTCAAAATCATCAAGATGTAATGGTTCACGAAAAATAATTTTTAGCGGCAAAATTGACACCAATTTGTCGCAATCCGTTCAAAAAAGAGATTTAACTATTATGATACCGGGGGTGGCTCTTTGAGCATCTTTCTCAAACTAACACCTTATTACTCCGAAAATTTTAAAATATTCATTTTGTTCAACCTTTTCGGTTATTCAAATCAATCTTCATGTGGTAGCTTCACATACTTGCCGGACGACCGGGGTGGTAGCTCTTTCCTACATGTGGTGGTAGTTTTCACACTCCTTTTGGATGTAACTCTTTTCACATCTTTTAAACATAGGAGTTTTTGTTTTTCCCCTTTTTTTAAAAAAATAATTTCAAACTCCCCCTAAATTAGACAATCTCACAATTGAAAATATTTTGACAAATTTTAGTCTATTAGCGAATATCCATCTATCATATCCAACACACAACTGAGATAGATTAATCATCAAGAGATCAAATTTGATTTCAAAATTTTGTTGAATATATGTATTAAGAAATCATATATTAAATTATCGTCAAAATAATTAAAAGTGGAGTAAAACCGATACTTAATATGAATTTAATTTCAAGATGAATTTCGGTTAAAAACACTTTGAAAAATTGTAATCTCCCCAAAATAAAGATTTTCAATCGTCTCCTTTCTCAAAAAATTTTTAAAATTTCCAGACATCCTTCCTCAAATCAATTTTTAAAAACAAGTTTTACATACGAAAATCAACATGTAATGCAATGAATAAAAATATGCAACAAGCACAAATCAAAGCATTACATAATCAATCAAAATAAATTAAGACGAAGGGCAAGGAAAGATTTCACCGTTCCGAATCCAAACTTGTCGGATTTTGCATTGTCTCGTCTTGTTGGTGTTAAGTGCCGTTTGCTTTGATTTTTGATCAACCGTTGGCCGTTTCGTCGCTTGAGGCTTCAGTTGAACTTGTCGTTTTGCATTAGAAATCCGGTTTGCTTGTGACTTAGGTGGGACTTGGTGTTGTGGCTTAGAAGTCCGATTCCCTTGAGGTACTCGACTCACTTGATTTTTCTTTTGATTCCGTGGGGGAAGCCGAGTAGTTGATGATGCTGCTTGATGATTTGTAGTCGCCGATTGATGTGTAGACATTGCCGATTGATTTTTCTTTTCCTTATTTGGGCAATTCTTTTTTATGTGTCTTTTGATGCCACATTTATGACATACTTTCTCTTTCGAAGTTGTTGAGACTTTAGAATTTGATTTTTGATCCTTCTCAACATATGTCCTTTCATAGCCGAGGTCCAGCTTGTTTGTTTGACCTAATCCGAGCATATGATCTAGTTTCTTTGATCTGGAAGAAAATTTTTGAAGATCGGATTTGAGTTGACAAACTTAACTAGTTAAGACTTGATTGGATGCATGAATTTCTTGAAATTGATGCTCCAAAAATCCAATCTTGTCTTTAGATGATTTGACCGTTAATTCCTCTTCCTCTAGCTTCTTTTGGAGGATCGAATTGTTTTTCAACATTGCTTCCCTTTCCTCCTCAAGTGCTTTATTCGTGGTCTTCAAATTTTTGTTCTCCTCTTCAATGTCCAATAACCGACGTTTCAACTTCTTATTAAGTTTGGCCATCTTTTTCGAATCGATAAGAAGTTGGTTGTACGCTTCCACTATATCCTCGTCATTGGACTCCTCCTCGCTTTCGCCATTGTCGCTTGAAGACCCATGCGAAGAGATAGAAACATTGGAATTAGAAACAATTGAAGATAAACAAACAACGTTAGACGAAGGTAGAGAAGTGTTAGTAAATAAAGCAATGTGATTACTCTTTTCTTCGTCACTTGAAGAAGATTCACTAGAAGAAGAATCATCCTAAGTCTTAGCTTGCAAAGCCTTTTGCTTATAAGTCTTCTTTGAAGGACAATCCATTGGAATATGGCCGTAACCTTTGCATTTGTAGTATTGAATTTCGCCTTCAAATTCATCCTTTTCTTTCGAAGACTTTGCAAGTTTTTTATCCTTAGATTTAGAACTTGAAGATTGTCTTGAAAAAGATTTATGCTTCGAAGATGAAGCCTTGTCCGAATTGTTCTTCTTTCGGAAATTCCGTCGAAACTTCTTCGTGAGGAGCGCAAGTTGATGTTCGAAATCGGCGAGCGAAATATCTCCGTCGGACTCCAAGTCGTCGTCTTCTTTCTTTGTCGATTTGAGTGCAACCCCTGTACTTTTAGAAGAAGACTTGGCAAAAGATTGATTAGTAGGAAAAGTCATCTCATACGTTTGTAGAGCGCCTACTAATTCTTCGACTTTCATCTCGTCCGGATGCTTAACGGTTTCTATCGCGGCAACTTTTATCTAAGCGTTCCGGAAGAGTTCGAAGAATCTTTCTAACAACCTTAGCATCCGGGATTTTCTCTCCAAAGTTAGCGCATGTATTCACAACGTCTTGTAGACGTGTATAGTACTCGGTAAAGGTCTCATTTTCGTCCATAAAGTTGAATCAAATTTACTTGTTAACATTTGTAATTTTTGGACCTTTACTAAGCTCGTTCCTTCATGCGTAACTTGTAGAGTATCCCAAATTTCTTTGGCGGTTCCACACGTTGAAACACGAGTAAACTCCATTTGAGACAATGCATTAAATAAAGCGTTTATGCCCTTGCCGTTAAACGAAGATGCCTCGTTTTCATCTTTTGTCCACTTGTTTCATGGTTTTGGCGTTTCAACATTCTCGACCTTTTCAATAGGATGTTTCCATCCAAATTCTGTTGATTGCCAAACGCACTCATCGATTGCGATTAGAAAAGCTCTCATGCGAACTTTCCAATAAGCATAGTTTGTGCCATCGAAGAGCGGTGGTCGATTAATGTTTCCGCCTTCGGCCATTAGATAACAATTTATCTTGATCCCGCTCTGATACCAATTGTAAGTTTTGGGGTAGCCCAGGGATCTATCTAGATTGTATCTAACACCTAGAGAGGGGTGAATAGGTGTAAAAGCCGAAAACCACAAATCTCAATGCGATAACAGTAAATGCAGAAAAATAAAAATCACACCGAGATTTACGTGGAAAACTCCAACTAGAAGTAAAAAACCACGGGACCAACACGCGATAACAATCCACTAAGAATAAAAGATTACAAGGTGATTTATCGATTCCACGGACTCAAACCTCTCTTTTATCTTCTCCGGATCTCGCGCACACCAACGGGTTGTCCACGCCCCACGTCCGAATCCACGACGCCACGTCCCGAATCCACGAAACGTCCACACTTCGAATCCATGAAGCCTTGATCATGCCGAATCCATGACGCCCACTCGAATCCACGAGCACACTCCGTCCGGAGCAAGAATACCAAGATTGATGATGATTTATTGCTTAGACAATCATTAAAGAACCGCAGAAGATGTTTCTAAGCAATAGCCGGATCAATTCCCCATGAAGAACGAGAAATTTTGAGTTACACGAATTGATCCGATTGGAACTTGTTGTTCGAGAGAAGAAAGAATGCACCCAACAAGTTTCTAGGGTTGCAAAAAGATATTCTATTCTTCGTTATCTCTTAGAAACACCCCTACATCTTATTTATAGGTTTAGAAGACTTAGAAACCAACTAGGATTGCAAAAACCCAATTTTAAAAACTTATGTCGTCCTCAGGGACCGGTCCTCTCGAGAAGACCGGTCTGTCAGAGACCGGTGCCTTGGGTGGGAGACCGGTCCCTTGCTGCGTGACAGAAAACACAACGTTTGGAAACCGATCTCTCTCAGCAAGTCAAAAATCCCAACGTTCGGGAACCGGTTTCTCATGCGAGAGGCCGGTTGCACCGACCAGGAGACCGGTCCCTCAGATCAGGAGACCGGTTGCCTTGAACTTCCACGCAGAGAGGACTCTCAGGAACCGGTCTCTCATCTTAGGGGACCGGTCCCAGCACATTGAAAAACTCAGTTTGTCCAGATTTATATTTTAAAAACCATCCTAAGTCTTCCAAACACTTTTAAACTTTTATAAATCATCATCAATGGTATTTAAACTTACCGAGCATTATGCATTCATGTTTTGAGTCTTCGAGTCTTCGATTTTCATCTCTGCTTCTTCAAACATTCAAGACTCCGACTAATATCACGAAATATGCCAACTTAAAATCCGTAACACAATCTTTAATCTTTATGAAATTAATTTAATTTTGAGGTATTTTTTAATGAAAATTTTTAAAATTTTTGAAATCTGTGAAAGTGTATCGGTACAAAATACCGTGTACCGCTACAAAACACTGTAGCCGCGGATATTATAACCGGTTACAGGGCTCGATTTTCTTTCAAAAACTCTTTCAAAATCCCTCCTTTCTCTCTCTAAAAATCCCAGGTGGTCTTCCTCTTTCAAATTCACGTATTTTCCCCCTAAATTTGTAAGTATTTTGCTTAGATTTGAAGATCTAATCCCGATTTTGCTATTTTTTCGAAAAATTCCGAGTTGAAACATGATCTGCATTTTGATTCGTTTTTTATGCAAATTTTTGCTGTGAATTAGTATTTGGACATATAATCTTGCTTCTAGAACACTTAGATTAGATTATAACTATCACGCCCCAATCCCCGCCAATTTGGTCGGGTTCGGGTCGCGTCGACAGACGCCGAACGGACAGAGCCTCCCCTGTCCGCCCAAGGCTCTAACAATACATATAATTAAGCAATTAACAAGAGAATTGCATATATAATACAAGGCTTACTCGAGGGCAAGCATCAACGGAAGCGAAAGCTCTAAGCTAAATATACAACACACATGATATTTGATTTCTTTTGAACCAAACTCAAGTAAATAATACTATTACATTCCATTCAACCATCATATCTTTTTACATTTAGTCATCCACCAAATACATGATTGTTTTCACTTTACATACCTAATTCAACAAAATAAAGTTGATACATGTATAACAAAAGGGAATGACTATAAAATGCATAAAGTCCCCGCGCCAAACCCTTGCCTCGGTCCTCCGCCGCCCCGCTCGTACTAGGACCTGTAGGGTTAGTGGTGTGAGAACTACAACAAAGTTCCCAATGGGCTCGGCATCCGACCTCGCCGACTTACCCACTAGGTCTATCCAGGCATAAGTATTTCAAAGGAAGAAAAGTAACCATTACTAGTGCAACTAATACTATGCCTGCAAGAAAGAGTCAGTAGATAAACAATTGCAATACCAAAATGGAAATGTATGCATTTTCCAATCATAATCAAACTTTGGCTCTTACCCAATCTTGCCGGTTAACTCTGTTAACCCCAATGACTCACAACCCAAAATCCCTTAATAACGGGGGACTCGAACCTCCCTAGGGACCGTCAACTGGTGGGACTTTACCATGCCCAGTGGTGACCAACTCCGGAGCGCACCGCTCGAGGGGGAGCGACCTCCCTCAAGCCAAGACGAAAGGTGAGTGTCGATCTTATCCTCAACTTGAGGATTCATAGCCACTAGTCACAATGCCAGTATCACGATAGGTCTCTACCTATTTATTTTTGCCACTTTCAAGGCCTTGTCTTCGACCATGTCATTATGAGTCAAAATATTTTCAACGGTCATCTCTCAATGCAATTCTTGTTTCTATGTCAATGACACCCTTGTTTTCTAATGTCCAAGTCCATTCTTACATTCACACATCTCGAGGGTCCAATCACACATGTCCGTTTTGGTCCTATCATTCTCTATGTTCAGCTACGTTAGAAACATAAAAATGAAGTCAAACCAAGTTCCACATGTAGCTACCCTACTATGCATGAATGGATATATATATATATGCTCAAAAATAGAGAAACAGACATAGAGGGGAATCCAACGATTCCGGCGTGCACCCCCCACCTCTATGAGTCGTGTGGGTGTAGAATATTAAGGCCCCCGCACTATACGAAAGCCGATTCCGCGCCCTATAATCAAATAGTGCCATATTAGGCCTTTTTGTACATGAACTATACTCTAACATTTTCGAAATATTAAACGAAGTTGTCCAACGTGTTTTGGGCACCCCCAATTGGGTTTCTACGGGGTCAATTTGTCCCCGAAAAATCCTAGGGCAAAAACCCCAAATTCAAGCCCTAATCTTGCCATTTAGGGTTTTCCCATAAATCGATCCCAACCCTACGCAAAGAATAGCATAGGATCATCTAAGAAGCATCCTAATAAGGTTTCTAGACCTTTGGTACCAACCCTAGGGCTCCAAACATCATCTCCAAGGATTCACCATGAGAGCACCTTGAGCTCTCATGGGTTCCATGGTGTTCATGGCTCAAAAGAGCTTCTAAAACCTCTAAGGAGCACAAAGCTCCAAATCTCTTAACCAAAATCCAAACCCTAGAGGAAAACCTTACAAAACTTACCTCTAGTCCAAGCCCCACCAAGATTCTCCTTGTTGGAGAGCTCCTAGAACCTCCAAAGCCTCCAAATCCACCTTCTTCTCCAAGCTCTTCTTCTTCTTCTCCAAGTTCTAGAGGAGTTCTAGAGAGAGAAAGAGAGAAAATGAGAGAGGAGGAGAGAAATGGCTGTGGGAGAGAGGGGTTGGGCCATATATAGTGTTGTAACAATTGCACTTAAGCCCCTCTACTTGTTTCCACTTGAACTGCCCAGACTGGGCACTTTTCGCCTTCGGGGACCGGTCTCCCCGACCAGGGACCGGTTCCCGAACGGGGGTTTTCCAGGACTTAGCCAAATTTTCGAGTTTTTCGGCTGTTGCGCAGCGAGGGACCGGTCTGCCCGTCAGGGACCGGTCTCCCGAGGACCGGTCTCACCACCAGGGACCGGATGCCTCAGGATTTCCTGGCAGGCTACGCGCACGGGGACCGGTCTCTCCTTCAGGGACCGGTCCCCGAGAGCTAAAAATCTGGGACTTAGCCAGATTTCCAGATTTGCTCTCCGGGTCCCTTTTTGCTCCATTTATGAACTCCAATGCACCTAGGGTCCACTGTAACTCGTTCAATTCCGCGTTCCGCTCGTTTCGACGAAACTCGGCACGACTTACGAGGGATGTGGTATGTTACAATAACGTTGTATTTTTTGCTAATCTGTGATCTGTACCACAATATACATGAAATTTCGGGATTTTTGATAAAATGTCATTTTTGATGAAAATTTTTGCATGATCTGTTTAGAAATAACGTTAGTATGCATTCTAATATTCTTAGAAATTTTTTCGCTATTTTTACAGATTTTTTCAAGATTTTGTTCATGCAAGGTTAATTTTTATATAGGAAAAATGACGTTTTCGCTCATGTTGCTGATTTTGGTCCTAATGGCTGCTGGTCGTGACCGAGGTGGTGGTAGAGGCCATCGTGGGGCCTTTAAGAGGACTCATACTGCAGGCGAGTCACCCGGGTCTGATCCGGATTACCAGGCAAGTTCGCCTGAGGAAGCTGAAGAACCTATTGCTCGTCCTGACAAGGGCAAAGGTATCGCTGGAGAATCCTCGCGTGGAGGTGGTTCTCGTGCAAGAGAGACACGATCAAAGCATCTCGCGAATGTTCTTGTCACGCCCCGGGACCCAGCGGAAGCCCGCCCGGCGCGTGCCCAGACCCGCCATATGTCTACAACATATAAGGCGTCTACAAACAACAATAACAAAAGCAATAATAAAAGACATCTAGGAGTATCAGAGCATAATAAATGTCTAAATGCTACAACAAGAAATAAGGATGAAACTGTAACTTCACTAAATAAGACATTAAGTAAATACAATAGGAAATCCCAAATATAAGTGCTNTTTTTCTGGTTCTGTTACAGCAGCTTGTAAGCTCACGTGGTACTGAATACTTGGCAGTGGTGGGTTGGATTGAGGATATTTCAATCAGCAGGAAGCCGAGATACAAGTGAGAAACCGATATAAGTGAATAGAACCTCAATTACGAATTACTAATGCTATTTCTGAACATTGTTCGCAGGAGGTTTACGACAGATTGTCGAATGGTTCTCAGCTAATATCCGAGAGCTTTCGAAGGTTTAATTCGATGTAACAACTTGAACCAAATCAGGGATTCAAGCTATTAAGGTGAGGATTTTGCCAATTTGGACATTGTGGCCGTAGTTACAATGCGATTTTGATACCTAGTTTACAGCAGGTTTGAGAACCGAGCAAGTTGATTTCGGGACTACTTTGGGCTGGTTCGAGCTTAGTACTAAGTACTTTTACCTAGATTGAAGAGTAGTTTCGACTGTATCTCAATCTAGGGGACTTGAAGACTTCAGATTTCCCGAGCTTATTAATTCGACAAGAGGCGCCTTACATCGGTGGGTCGGACCTTCCCGAAATGGGTGAATTTCCCTCTATGTCTTCTTTGACATTGAGTCGAAGTTACTACATATTTATGTGAATATATGTATAGTTCAAAGCATTGAGACATGCATTAATGTGTAGATCATAATGGAAGATTCATGACTTGTCCACCCTACATGGTCACATGTTAAAGTACTATGTATTCATGGTACTAGCAGCTTGCGTATACAATTTAGCTTGATGTTATCCAAGAGGATATAATGGTAGATTCGTGAGTGTACCATTTAGTTCAGTTGAACAGCAAAGGGAATGATGTACTTAGAATCAACTACGCAATTTTTATGTGGCAAGTATATTGGCTAAACTTTGAATATATCATGTAGACGCATTTGCTTGAGTATACATTCATAACTGTAGAATGAATGATATAAAGATCATGTGAAGAATCTTCTATCGCTTCTTTTATCTGCTTACTTTACCCAGTTAGTTTCTACTTTCATATGATAGAGTCATGTTATGGTATATGTTCTAGTAATTAACTAGAATTTAGTATGATGGCATATTTTGAAAGATATACAACTGAATATAATCTAGTAAATAACTAGATTAGGATATGATAACATGCTTGCATAGTCAAGTAGATGTAATTGCATAGTATTTATTTACCCCAAGTAGTGGAGGTTTACATTGGACTACAGGATATGTGCCATGAGTCCTTGAATAGGACGTTATTAAACCACTTTCCTTATGTGTAAGGAGTAGTGAGACTGACCAGGTATAGCCTGATAGAATCACTAGTATGATGTAAAGCTTAAACTTGTCAAGTTATACTAGTTATTGGTAGAATCATGTCAACAAGTGTTGATAGTGACTTAGGATGGGACACTACAGTGTCGACCTTGGGTCGAGTTGAGATTCCATGTCAGAGATATGATGCTGTTGAGATATTTGTGCCATGGATTACAGCTTCATGCCATTATGCTCTTTCGCACACGCTTGCGGGGGTCGCGCCTCCCAAGCCAGCACTCCGGAGTAGGTTAGCGACAGATGCTCGCTTATGTACGAAGTGAGCGCCGAAGTGGATTGCCGTGGGGAGTGTATACTACCACGGGGCCATTAGGCACGGCGCGGCTATGAGCTTACCTTGTGTAAATCTATTGGAAATTGGATTATAAAGCTTAGCTGGACATAGTAAAGTTACTTTGTATCTTTGGACAAGTGAACTTATTGATGAACAAGCTAGAAAGTTGACATTTAAAGTAAGCTTTGTGATGTATAACCTAGGAGGTGACATCGTAATTGGTTAGTAGCATAATGACAATATATTTCATTTTTGCTAATATAAAAGGTAAGTACATGATATTACCAGTGATTTTAGTAATTTGAATTATCTTGCATACAATCTGGTACATGCCTAGTTAAATTGGCAATTAATATGAATGATAGAATCGATCATGATAACTGATACCTGCAACCTGTTGAAATTTATTATTGTTGAGCAAATAGCTAATAGCATGAGTAGTTTACTTTTATACCTGTTGCATTTACTTGCTTATTTATTGCTATCTACTCATGCCACAGTTGACCTAGTGGTGTACTTCGCCACTCTCGGCGGCTTACCCACTGGGAACTATTGTTAAATAGTTCTCACACCCTCTTTGTTGTTGTTTTTACAGAGCCTTCCACAGCGGGAAAGGTTAGGGTCCCTGGCGAGGGGTCAGCAACTAGCTAGAGCTTCCACGATGCTAGATAGATGGAACCACTTCAGCTTTTCTAGTTTAATACTGTATTTTATAGTGAGACTATGTATATTATAGTTGTTCTTTCCTATTGTGAAGTTTTGGGTTGTATAAGTTTAAACTCTTAAGTTTTGCTCTGATTACCTAGTTAGAATTGAATTCTTTTACTATACTATTTGTAGACGCCTGGTGTATACTTAAGTTGTGGTGTACACGGCGGGTCTGGGCACGCGACTGGTGAGCTTCCGCTGAAATTCAGGGCGTGACAGATTATAGTGGTATCAGAGCCTAGGGTTGAGTCTTAGTGGACCTAGTAAACCTTAGGCCTGTTGGACGATCAGGATTAGGAGCGTGAGAGACGGGGTCTTTTGCGACTATTTTGGGCGAAAGTATTATGATTGGGTTATACTTATAACTCCAAAATTGTTGGAGTTCGATTGAAATGAATGACCTCTATGTCCTTCCAATATCACGTTGGCGGCCGACAACGTGATATTGGGGAATAGGGGGCGGTCATTTCATTACTTTCGCATGATTGGGATCTTATGTTTATGAGTGGAGCTACGATAGCATGGGTTGTTTTAACCTGTGCCTATTTTGTTGTTGCAGCTTGCGATCAAAGATGCACCGTACGGCAACTGAGGCGATCGACCCAGAAAAGCTTGTATCTTCTGAATCGGGCGAAATTCGGAAACTGAAAGAGCAGTTGGCTACTCTAGTTGGAGTAGTGGAGCGACAATCGAATGTGACGTTACTTCAAGCCGAGGTTTTGCGCCGACAAGATGAAGGAATCAGACGGTTGGAGAACTTATTGATTCAACAGACGGCTGATCTCAAGAAATTCCACGAGGTTTTGGATCGTACATCGACCGTAAGAAAAGGAATGGAAGGTACTGAAAGAGTAAAGGAGACCACCAAACGTGATTAGTTACAGATTGGGGAATCATCAAGGAATGTAAAGAAGAATCAACCTCGAGGACATGGTTCTTTTTCTAAGCGAAGAATATTGAATCGTCGACCATCACGGCGATGTGTGATTTGTGGAGGTCTGCATGTTCCCCGAAAGTGCCCTCAGTGGAAAGGAAAGTGTTTTGTTTGTGGTCAGGAGGGCCATTTTCGATCTGAGTGCCCAAGGAATAACATGTTGACTAAGGTGTCTGCATCGACTTGGTTGCAAGAAGCACTCAGTGGAGGTACGCCGACGGAATTGTAGAGCCAGATACGACGGCGGGGATGCTTACTGCAGGTAGTACATTGTGCAACGCCTCTATAATTCGAGTATGATTATAATGACTATTTAATTGCATTCTTTGTCGGCTGTTGCCGAGTTGAGTAGCATTAATTCCCTCCTTAATGCATGTAGGATTGATTTAACAGAATGGTCTACTTGACGCTCTGCCTAATGAGAAAGCTTAGTATACGCCAACAAATGGATTGGCCTTATCTATAATAGAGTGGTTTTAATTAAAATTTAGTTGTGAGGTACTTGTACCATGGGTTGCGCGAACTAATTTGATTCGCCTTGGAAATTTGAGCATTATATAATGCATTTTGAAATTTAATCTCGCTGATTGCGAAGATTGTTGCTTTACCTAAATTTGAGCATTTATAGAGAAGTAGGAGCCTATTTGACTGATGATTTAAATGTAAGAACCCTCGAAATGAAGGGTAATTCTTGAGAAGTGGTTGTGGTATTTCTGATCAAGTCACAAATTGCGAACTTGACTTATAGAGAATGTTTTTATGCCTAGCGCTTCATTTTTGGTGAAGTAATTCCACTTGTTGTGAGATTAGATGAGTTATTCGACTATGTGTCGAATATCGTGATTTCAGTTGAAAACACGATTAAGTAGTTGGGCTATGTTGAGATCTGTTGATCTTTTAATCAGCCTTTAGCATTAGGTGCATTTTATAGATAGAGTAGCAATCTGAGGAAGTTGTAGTCTTCCTTTGTAGTCTTCCTCGACAGAGAATGTCGTGAAGGGGTTTGTTCAGTTGTTTGTTTTATGAACCCTGCAAGGCAGATAATGATTGACCAAGCAGAAGAATTAAAAGGATTGAGATGAGACTCTCCTAATGGCACTAAGTAGTTTGGAATATTGAGAAAGAAATTACCCAGTTACTTGTTACTTTCTCTTCGGATTTTAGTTATGTATAATGGAACTAAGCTTCAGGGAACAAACTGCATGAGATCAGTCTTTAGGGATTAATATCTTTTGACTGATGGTCATAACCGGATAAATCTCATACAGTTCGAAAGCAAATCGTGATGTTCCAATTGTGATTTGATGGGAAGCTTTTATCAAACTCTTCCTTAATTATAGAGTGATATGTAGTATAATAGCAATAGAGAACGGGTGGGTGAAGTATAAGTTGATTTCCCCTCTATTGCCTAAATTGGATTTGGGACAATGAATACTTTGAGCATCACACTCTCAGAACAGTATCAAAGAAAGTTTAGCTGATTGATCTATAGGATCAACGTTTATTTGATTGCTCTACTTACAGGATCAAATAGTAAATCAGGAATCCACCTTTGGTGGATTGATGGAAAAGATAATCAATTTCAATTTGTTATTGAAGGAGTACTACCAGGGATAACTAGTTCATTATCAAGCTAGTTATGATTGTGGAATATAGTAACTACAAGACATATGGGTATTTCTTCCCTTATTAAACCCTGGAGTGGCAGTGCAGCAAGAATGCAATTCCTGAAAAGTTGTGACTACTAGATGATGCAAATTAATCATTGGTATATGATCATCCTGTAAAGCACAAGATATACATCAGAGGCAAACTATGAAGCCTATTAAGGAATGATGACGGAACAAGTTGGACTTCAGCCTTAACCTATTTGAGAAAATAAGAAACGGATTTCGTCTATAAAGGTAACAGATTTTATGAAGAATGGAGAGACTGATTGAGCAAATTATAGTAAAAGATGAATTTCATCTTGGAATAGAATTGCACTAATAGTGCAATCTCTTAAAGAGTTTTGAGTTTTGAGAATAAGCTGATAATTGAGAATTCCATTATTCTCCATTAATATATGATAATTCTTTGGAACTTGAGACATGTACCAGGTGTAACTATTAAACCCTACTGAAAATGGTACCATTGGAATTCTTCTTATCAAATAAATGATTGAACTCCCTTCATGTGGGGATGATGAGAAGAGTTGGATTTTATTCTCGAATCATTAGCAGAAATGGAACTTCATCCATTAAAATCATGAATTTCATGAATGAAAGAAGAACTTTTTATTGGGAGAAAGTGATATGAACTTATGAACAAAGATGGAATATATTTTCCATCCTTTTCAGATGATATTGAACGAGGATTCAGTCCTAGTTTCGCGGACGAAACTTCTATTTAGGAGGGGTGAATGTAATACACTGAACATCGGCAAACTGCGAATTGGAGGGTTGGAATAGTGATTGGAACTCTTCTATAACTTTTGAAGGATTGTTGAGAGGCTTCAGCGAATTACTGGAGCAAGCAGATAACTTGAAATGGAAAAGTGCATCGCAAATGCACTATTCTATTGCAATGCTCAGAATTTAGTCAATTACGAAGTTCGAGTGAGGGGAATGACATTCGGAACCTCCCTACATGTTTTAAAGAGTTTAAAGATGTTTATGGACAAGTTTGAGAGGGATCGGATTGTCGGAGACAAGAAAGTGCATTGCACTTGCGGATTCAGCACTTTTGCATTGGTGTACCGGTACAACCTTCAGGCTGTACCGGTACAGAAAGCAGCAGAGGCAGCAGCTGCGTGGCAGCTTGGGTATTTTGGTCTTTTTACTCTCCAAACTTATCTTTAACACCCCTACTCGGCTCCAGAGGGTACCTAAGGGGTGTTAGGACTCTGAGGATCAGATTTGAAGCTCCTCTTTTCTCTCTCTAGGGTTTTCTTCTCCCTCTAAGAGGAAAGCTAGGAGTTGGAGCTGATTTCTTTCCCTTTTTTTGAAGGTTGCTGATTTAGAGAATTTAGAGAAGCCTTCTTCTTAGTAGATGAAGAGTTTGCTGATGCTTCATCAACCTTAATCCTAGGATTATCTATGTTGAAGTTTGGGAAAAGTAAGTTATGTAATTCATTACCAAATTCTTGTGTGTGTAGTAATGGATTAACTTAAGAGTAAGTTTCCTTGTTGTAGTTGGCAAGGGAGTTGCAGCCGCAGTAGAAACTAGTTTTGGCTGGGGATTACTCCACTCGAATCAAGGGGAAAACTGAAATTAAGTTTTGAACAGGTGAGCAATTGAGTATCGACCTTAGGGTTATGTTCTAGTGGAGTTATTAGTGGAATTGTGATGCTGTTTTTCTGGTTCTGTTACAGCAGCTTGGAAGCTCACGTGGTGCTGAATACTTGGCAGTGGTGGGTTGGATTGAGGATATTTCAATCAGCAGGAAGCCGAGATACAAGTGAGAAACCGATATAAGTGAAATAGAACCTCAATTACGAATTACTAATGCTATTTTTGAACATTGTTCGCAGCAGGTTTCTGACAAATTGTCGAATGGTTCTCAGCTAATATTCGAGAGCTTTCGAAGGTTTAATTTGATGTAACAACTTGAACCAAATCAAGGATTCAAGCTACAACCTTGTATAAGGTGAGGATTTTGCCAATTTGGACATTGTGGCCATAGTTGCAATGCGATTTTGAGACCTAGTTTATAGCAGGTTTGAGAACCGAGCGAGTTGAATTTCAGGACTCCTTTGGGCTGGTTCGAGCTTAGTACTAAGTACTTTTACCTAGATTGAAGAGTAGTTTCGACTGTATCTCAATCTAGGGGACTTGAAGACTTCAGATTCCCCGAGCTTATTAATTCGACAAGAGGCGCCGTATATCGGTGGGTCGGACCTTCCCAAAATTGGTGAATTTTCCTCTATGTCTTCTTTGACATTGAGTCGAAGTTACTACATATTTATGTGAATATATGTATAGTTCAAAGCATTGAGACATGCATTAATGTGTAGATCATAATGGAAGATTCATGACTCTTCCACCCTACATGGTCACATGTTAAAGTACTATGTATTCATGATACTAGCAGCTTGCGTATACAATTTAGCTTGATGTTTTCCAAAAGGATATAATGGTAGATTCGTGAGTGTACCATTTAGTTCAGTTGAACAGCAAAGGGAATGATGTACTTAGAATCAACTACGCAATTTTTATGTGGCAAGTATATTGGCTAAACTTTGAATATATCATGTAGACGCATTTGCTTGAGTATACATTCATAACTGTAGAATGAATGGTATAAAGATCATGTGAAGAATCTTCTATCGCTTCTTTTATCTGCTTACTTTACCCAGTTAGTTTCTACTTTCATATGATAGAGTCATGTTATGGTATATGTTTTAGTAAGTAACTAGAATTTAGTATGATGGCATATTTTGAATGATATACAACTGAATATAATCTAGTAAATAACTAGATTAGGATATGATAATATGCTTGCATAGTCAAGTAGATGTAATTGCATAGTATTTATTCACCCCAAGTAGTGGAGGTTTACATTGGACTACAGGATATGTGCCATGAGTCCTTGAATAGGACGTTAGTAAACCACTTTCCTTATGTGTAAGGAGTAGTGAGAGATTTTGAGTGACTGACCAGATATAGCCTGATAGAATCACTAGTATTATGTAAAGTTTAAACTTGTCAAGTTATACTAGTTATTGGTAGAATCATGTCAACAAGTGTTGATAGTGACTTAGGATGGGGCACTACAGTGTCGACCTTGGGTCGAGTTGAGATTCCATGTCAGAGATATGATGCTGTTGAGATATTTGTGCCATGGATTCAGTTATGCCATTATGGCCTTTCGCACACGCTGCGGGGGTCGCGGCCTCCAACCAGCATCCCGGAGTAGCTTAGCTGACAGATGCTCGCTATGTAGCGAAGTACAGCGGCCAATGGATTGGGCCGTGGGAGTGTTATACCCGGGCATTAGTAACGGTGCGGCTATGGAGCTACTTGTGTAATCTCATTGAAATTGGTTATAAAGCTTAGCCGACATAAGTAAAAGTTTACTTGTGTCTTGAACAGCGAACTTTAACTTGATTAAAGCTAAAGTTGATCATTAAAGAAGTAGTGGATGTATAAATAGGAGGTGACATCGTAATTGGTTAGTAGGCATATGACAATGATATTTCATTTTATTGCTAATATAAAAGGTAAAGTTAATGATATAACGGAGTGATTTAGTATATTGAATTTTTAATATGGATACATCTGGTATATGCCTAGTTTAAATTGGCAATTATAATAATGATAGAATCGATCATGTGATAACTGATACTGCAACCTGTTGAAATTTATTATTGTTGAGCACATAGCTAATTAAGGCAAGAGTGTTTTACTTTATCTCTGTATGAATTTAATTTGCTTATTTATTGGCTATCTACTCATGCCGACAGTTGACTAGTGGTGTACTCGCGCTCTCGGCGGCTTACCACTGGAAAACTATGTTAAACTAGTTTCTCACGACCTCATTTGTTTTGTTTTTACAGAGCTTCCAGCGGGAAAGGCTAGGGCCTGGGCGAGGGTAACACTAGTACGAGCTTCTAGATGCTAGCATAGATGGAAGCCACTTCAATTTTTAGTTTAATACTGTATTTATAGTGAGATCTCATGTATATTATAGTTTTCTTCTCTATTGTGAGTTTTGGGTTGTATAAAGTTTAAACTCTTAGTTTTGCCTGATTACCGGCTAGTGTAGAATTGAATCTTACTAGAGCTATTTGTAGAACGCCTGTGTATACTTAAGTTGTGGTGTACACGGGGGTGCTGTGCAGCATGTGAGCTTCCGCTGAAATCCAGGCGTGACATTATCAAGTCTTCATATATTGGGAGACAGTTTTGTCGGCGATTGCAAGGCATGGAGGCGGAAAATATGCATACGTAGATCCGCAAGACGTGCGATCTGGGGCATCATTTAATCTCATTGGTGATGAGCTACAATGTTCATCTAGAATTGGAAAAAAGATTGTTGGGATTGTGGTGCTTCTTATATCTTGCTTTGACAATTCCTGAGAGGTAGGCTGCGGGGTAAACATCAATATTTTTTCTGATGTGGAAAGAATGACCCACTTAGACAGTCTTCAGTCGCGTGAATCTCATTCGTTTCCATTGATTGATACATTGAGGATTCTGTAAGATACCGGGTGACGTTCTGTGAGAATACGACAGCTGGACTTGGACGATGATGCGTAACTTTAGGGCCTAGTCAGTCAGACTCTGGGACGTTTCCAGCAAACAAAAGATCGTCAGTGCAGCTTCGCAGTTCGCACCTCCACTCGAGAGAAGGTGAGGATTTCCAGTAGGGGGAGTGTTATTGTAGAATCATTACATGAGGTACTCTCTTTAAAGAGAAAGTGGTAGATCTTGCAAAAAGGTGGAGGTGGGAATAAGAGAATTATGGAGAAACTGGGATATAGGCCATCGATTATAATATTTCTACTCAGGCTACGTACACTAACTTACAGGGTTGACGTCGAGAACACCCAGTCATGTCCCTCCAGTGGTGCTCTGAGGCTAGGGGATCTGGAGCTGGAGAGGAGATATGATGATGATGATGACGGTGGAACTGATTGACTTTTCCTGAGTGTGTTTTACTTTATTTGGCTTTTTAGGACGATGTTTATAGTTTAGCTTGCTTGCTTACTTCCTGTGCTTGTCTTTAGTGTATACTATGACTTGAACTACTCTTATACTCTTCTAGTATGTTTTCTCTCCTTTATATGCTTTGTCTTTGGCCTTGACAAAAAAAGGGAGAGCATGATGCACAGGTATTGATCGAAGCAAAGGAAAAGAAGGAACAAAGGGGGAGAAGAGAAATTATCGAGGAGAAGAAGGAAATAAAAGAAAAAGGGGGAAAAGAAGTGAGAATTTCGAGGAAATGATGAGAAAATGGACTCAATGTGGATGTACGAATGTTTTGATAGTATTTCTACAGTATTGACTTGATAATCTGTTTTGCAGGAAATTCAAGACTGTCACATCTCTTAGTTGGCGTCTAAGTTAGAGTTTTGCTTTTAGGATTTTTGATGTACTTTTGAGTTCAAATTTGTATTTGGGCTACATGCGAGGTTCGATGGTTGGTGATGACATTGAACCTTCGTTTTCTTAAGATGTAATTTTTTGAGTTGTTGGGTTATTGTCAGCAAAATATGCCAGGGGGAATTGTTAATTTGTGTTTGAAAGTATTCGTGAGATGAGTGCGGAGTTGCTTATTGATTGGTGGTATCGTCGAAGATGCGAAGAATCCAAGACTTCGAAAAGCGAAATTAAATCATCCTGTTTGTGAATCACGATGCCCAGGTAAGGTTTAATTCATGTTATGGTTATTTCAAACTTAGTTGTAGGCATATAGATTATAATACGGAAAGTTCTAACTTGATTAGAAAGTGGTTGGATGTTGGCAAATCCGCGACTGTGCAGAAATTGGGTTTTTGGATAGTGTACGGTACAACATGGAAGTGTACGGTACACATTCTGTTCCGGACAGCAAAGCGACTTGTACCGTAATATGCTTGTGCGGTTGTTTTCTCCGTCATCATGTACCGAATAAAGTTTAAGGTACCTGTACACAGATGTAATTTTCAAAGAAACTTTCTAATACGAATCCAATTGATTCTAAAGTTTAAAATAAGCTATTGGGTTCTCTAACATATTAGCATGCAGGAAAATATGTTTGAGAAACCCTAGAGGCTCTGGATTTCATCTAAAATCATTTATAACATATTAGGCCTGCTTTTAGGTAAAATCGAGATAGTTGAATTATCATATCTATATGTCGATTTGATCTTCGCTTCGCTTGGAGTTTCCTTCCCTGGTTTTCATCGATACTCTAAGCGAAGGATCACCATACACATGATGTTCTTCATGACGGCGTCGTGGATTCGGCGTGATTGACGGCGGTTCGTGGATTCGGATCGTGAGCTTCGTGGATTCGGAGTGGAGGCATTTCGTGGATTCGGAACGAGGCGTTCGTGGATTCGAACGTGTGGGCGTGGACACCCCGGAGGATTGCGCGAGATTCATAGGAGGTTAAGAGAGGTCGAGTCCGTGGAGTTGGTAATCACCTTGTAATCTTTTATCTTAGTGAATTATTTTTTCGCGTGTTGGTCCCGTGGGTTTTTCTCTAAGTTGGAGTTTTTTCACGTAAATCTCGATGTGATTTTTATTTTCCGCATTTATTTTTTATAACATTGAGATTTGTGGTTTTTGACTATTACACCTATTCACCCCCCTCTAGATGTTAGATACAATCTAGATAGAGTCTTGGGCACCTCAAAACTTTCACGGGTATCTAGCTTCGGCGGCGAACTCGTTGCACACGCCTAAGCTGATACCAAAATCCCTTAGATGTGCACATCATTTCCATTCCAAGTCTCAAGGGTTCATCGTTTACCCTATATTGCAACTTTTCTAGGTTCATAATTACATGTACAAGTGGTCACTTTATCACTATATTTCATAACCTAGATTCAACAACGCTAGGTCCTATGTTTTTTCCACCCAAGTTCACTCAACTCTAGGTTTGATGACATTCCAATGCAAGTGGTCTTCCTACCACTATGTTATCCAACCTATATTCAATGACACTAGGTTCAATGTCCAATCATATTCTTTTTCTATCCTAGTTGTCCACACCTAGGATTCGTGATTCCATGACATCTAGTCCTTGATTTCACACTTGTCGAATACTCTAATTTTTCTAGAGTTAATCGACCCATGTTCATTATCCACATCTAGGCATACATATATATGTATCCTATATGTTCTCACATGCCTATGTCATCATCCAATGGTAGGTAACATCATCTACCAACATATGATTTATGCATTTATATTTACAACATATAAACTACCATTATATACAATCATCAACAATAATACCATACTTAACTATTTAGCATGAAAGTGACCTAATCAATTCAGTGAAGCACAATCTACCTCACAACGCTTCTTATTGCTTGTAGACACTTGCAATCAGACTCCCGCGACCAACATCACCTGATTCGGTTTGACCCAAGCCTAACGGATGAAATCTGGCGATATCTTCCAATTGGACGCCGTAACCTCGCTGTAATCCAAATCAAGGTTGTCCCCTGCATCGACTTACCCTTCAATTAGAGATTTATGAGATCAATTTAGCTCCAAATCTCATAGGGACAAAAACCCTAAATCCAAACCCTAGATTCCAATTCCTTCAAAAAATATCCCAAATTCATGGAGAGATCTTGATTAAACAAGTATAGAATCATCTAGGAAACTCTAGAATCTCATTTCAAGGGATTTAACAAAAACTCTAATCTATTAACCGAAAAACGAACCTTGAGTTGAAAGCGCTCCGAGCCACCAAGCGCCCGAGAGCTCGATTCACAGCTCCTTCGAGCTTCCCGAGCTCGATCTCCACCAAGATCTCCAAGCAGAAGAAGAAGAAGAAAAGAGTGAGAGAGATGAGCTCCTATATCCCTCTTAGCGTGCATGTGTGTGTTCTATAGAGAAAGGGGAGATAGCCCCCTCTTAACTAGGCCTTCGCATGAAATTACCAAAACACCCCTCAAAATCAGCATTCTGTAGGGCTAAGTACCGATACTCCGTTTCGCATACCGATACTCGGGCATCCAGTTCTTGTATCCAGTTTCTAATATCTCAAAACCCGAACGTTGGATTCTCCCACTCCTTAGCAGCTTCACGATTCTCGTGATAGCTCAAGTGGCTCATAACGAAGGATGTGGGTCAGATCACAAACATGCTTGCGGTTCGTGATACATTAAGTGCATTCTGAGTTCCTGCATGTCTCGGTAGCAGTGCGAGTCGATATTCAACGACTCTACACGCTCCAACACCCCTCACAGCCTGGCATATGAAGGACTTATCTTGTTTTGTACGCCAACTCATTTCACCCATCCTCCGGGTGGCACTTCTAAGGAATTGCAGTCGTTTACTATGTACATTCCTGTCCAACAGACGATTGCCCGCATACTTTGCTTATCGGGCTCGTGTCGTCACCAACCATCACCAGTAGAGGACAAACTTTACTAATGCCACTAGACACTACTTTCCTTCGAGATCAGGACTACCCTTTATCCCCGTGGTGTGGATCAGACAAGAATGCACCGACTAGTCGATAATCCACAACCACTACATATTACATACGGGTAGACCTCCCCGATTCACACAAGAGTGCACAGAGTGGCGCTCTACCATCTTGGCCATTCAAGAGTCTACATCACCTTGTATGACTCTTCTTTACACACTATCCTATGGTGGAACTTACTCTAATCTAATTACCGGCATTGCTTAGAAGCAATTTCATCGGTGCATCGCTCGATCATGAGTGCCATCACCATTCATGGACTTTCAGCTCTACAGCGAGATGGCACACTTCGGCACATCATCAATTTCCAGTTCACCTATACATGACCAATGCTCTCACACTACCAGAGCCATCAGCTAAACCGCTTATCTAGGTTTATCATAGATGGTCCAGACACCAGAATTCCCACGTAGGCCTACCGCCTAAACCTGTCTCAACATCGCGCAACGTCTCTCGTTCACAAGTATAGACCCAATCATCACTCAGTGGAGTCCTCACTTGGGACTTCACACACACACTCCAACCAGGAGCAACTAAGACCCCAAACCACTACAAGTGTCACTCCCTGAGGCCGCCAATTTGGTCGGTTCGAGCACGCCGACAGACGCCGAGCGGACAATACCTCCCCTGTCCGCCCAAGGCTCTAATCAACAAGTATAATACAAGCAATTCAACAAAATGAATGCAATTATACAAGGCTTGCTCGAGGGCAAGCAACAACTAAATCATGATTGAAAGCATCTAAGCTATTACACTAACCATTGAACACATGTCATTTGATTGCATTTGAATCAAACACAAGTAAACCATTCACTTACATTCATCCTTATCCATTCATTTACATCACATTGTCCTTTAACCCAAAATACATAATTTACATCTTTCACATTTCTAGTTCAACATACAAAAGTTGAATATACATAGGGAATGCCTATGACTCCGTAGGCCGTTATCTACGACGCTAATCCCTTGCCTCGATCCTCCACCACCCCGCTCGCGTATGGATCTGCAGGGTTAGTGGTGGTGTGAGAACTAAAAGAAGTTCCCAGTGGGTTCGGCCGCCGACCGCGCCGACTCGCCCACTAGATCTATTTAGGTATATGTAATTCAAGAAATGATAGATTGCAAACCAACTAATGCAAAACTATTACAATGCCTGCAAGAAAACTGTCAACAGATAGATAATCAAATACGTGATAACTATGCATGCATGTTCTCACAATTATCCGGGGGTGCTCTTGGTTTACCCCCAAACTCACAATCCACATATCCCGTCTACCGGGGGAGGCACTTGGCACTACCACCCAAGGGATCTTCACCGGGGCACTCTCCCCGTGGTGTCTACACTCCGGAGTATACCGCTTGAGGAGGAGCTACTTCTCTCAAGCCGGAACCAATGTGTGAGTACGATCCAATCCTCAATTTGAGGACATATAGCCAAACCTGTCTCAATGCACAAAGCCTTAATGCCGATGATAGGTTATTACCATACCACATTAACATATAGCCAAACCTGTCTCAATGCACAAAGCCTCAATGCCGATGTTAGGTTATTACCATATCACATTTCCACTATACCTGAATCACAATGGTCATGATGCCACTCTAGGTTAAACCTTGTTTATCCGTTCTTACACTCGGTGCTAATCTCGTCACTAATGTCAATGTCACCATTGTTTACTATTGTCATAGTCTCTTTTTCATACATTCACATACACATTGGGTTTTTCACATTCATAGTCACATGGTTCTATACCAATTAATATGTTCTCTAGCATAAAATTGAATCTCAACCAATCATATTCATCACACTACCCTATATGCATGAATGCCAACATCAATATGCTCAATAATGGTAACACAGACATAGAAGAAAATTCGGTGTTTCCGGATAGCACCCCCCACCTTGTAGGAATGCTAGGATGCCCTATTTCTGATCTCGCGATTTTTAGACGCTTACGCCACGAGTTGCGGCAATCTGTACCAATTTAGCTTCTTTCCTCAATATCTTCGCGTACGCTCGTCGGATTGCCGAACCGAGCACACAAACGCGTTCGTTGATCTACCAATTAGGGTAAAAAGAGATCAATCCCAAGATTAGACCTCAAAATCTCAAAACCCTGACATTAGGTCCCTTAACAATATCATCTTTCCCATTTTAGGTTCCTAGCATGAAGAACCATGGGGGAAATCCTCTATTCATCTCCTAGAAGCATGTTAGAAGGAAACAAACCAAAACCCTAGCTTGGAACCATGAGAACTCAGCTTTGGTTCAAGCTTTTCCTTGTTCTCTTGCACAATAGCAAGCAACACCTTCCACTTTGCCTTCTTCTTCTCCGAAACTCCTCCGAATCCCTCCTTGTCCAAGCTCTAGAGAGAGAGGAAGAGAGAGGAGAAAAGATTTTTAGAGAGAGAGAGAGATGTTCTTGTGTTGGGTTGAGAGGAAATGAGCCCTAACCCAAGCCATTTCACACTTAACCATTCACTATGCCACTTTGCACATAAGCCCCTCTTATTTTATTTTTTCCAATCAGCCCTCACTGGGCATATTTCGCATACGGGGATCGGTCTCTCCCCGCAGGGACCGGTCCCCGAGAGCGCAACTCTCAAGACTTAGCCGATTTTTCATATTTCTGGCTGGCTACACGTACGGGGACCGGTCCTCCCCTGAGGGACCGGACCCCGAGAGCCCAAAAACTAGGACTTAGCCAGTTTTTCACTGGTTTTGCTCTCTTGGTCCCTATACCCTATATCAAGGTTCTAAAACACTTAGAATCCATTGCAACTCATCCGACTCCGCGCTCCGCTCGTTTCGACGGAACTCGGCACAATTTACGGGGATGCGATATGTTACATTCCCCACCCCTTAAAAATAGTTTCGTCCGCGAAACTTAACACGTACCTTAGTCCACTTGCTCAAACACGCATCTTCTCCCACGTGGATTCATGCCTTGAGTTACATCCAAAAAGGAGTGTGAAAACTATCACCACATGTAGGAAAGAGCTACCACCCCGGTCGTTCGGCAAGTGTGTGAAGCTACCACATGAAGATTGATTTGAATAACCGAAAAGGTTGAACAAAATGAATATTTTAAAATTTTCGGAGTAATAAGGTGTTAGTTTGTGAAAGATGCTCAAAGAGCCACCCCCGGTATCATAATAGTTAAATCTCTATTTTGAACGGATTGCGACAAATTGGTGTCAATTTTGCCAAATTTCTAAAAATCATTTTTCGTGAACCGTTACATCTTGATGATTTTGAAACACGAGGTCATTTTTGATAACAAAATTTTTGATGTTTCGATGTATTTTGAAATCTTATAATATTTTACCTCCATTATAATGATTTTTGGAGTAAAGTCCTTAATTCGTATGAAATTAATTTAAGTTTAAAAAGTTTTTAAAATTCAAAATTTTCGAAATCCGGCAAAGTGTATTGGTATCCACAGTTTTAAAACCGGCTACAGGTTTTCGATCTTTCTCCAAACTTTATCAAAACTTCTCGTTTCTCTTTCTTAAAACCTGTTACAGGGCACGTTTGTTCTCGACAATAAATATGGAAAATGAGAAGGAAAAGAAAATAAAAGGGTTAATGGCTTCTGGAAGGAGCTGCAACAATCTGAAGAGGCTATAATTCTTCAAAGTGCTCATTTCTGGTTCTTTCGAAAGTCTATGTGAATTTATCCTATTCATGCACTAACATTATTGGTACTCTCTCTATTTTTGGTACTTGCTTTTGGCAATTTTTGACAAAAAGGGGGAGAGAAAGAAGAGATTTTAAATTTTTTCATGTGAATTTTTATTGATCATATTAGATGCATGAACAGAGGGGGAGAGATTTTCATTGAGAGATATTCAATTTTTTTTACTAACTTTGTTCGAGGAGAAAATATTCTTTGTATTCTTTCTGCAGATTCTCGAAGACTTCAAGACTCCTTGTGTTTAAGTCATAGAGTTTGTTTAGGAGTTGCGAAATTATAATTTTGTATTTTCTTTGGATTTTTCACGCGAGAAGTTCATTGTTTTGGTGATGGCAATGAATTTCATTTTTGTTTGGAAAGTTGAGCGTTGTGAGTATTTTGATGTATTTTTTAGTTTTGTCACGAAATTGCCAAAGGGGGAGATTATTACGGATTTTATGTTGGCATATTTCGTGAAGTTAGTCGGAGTCTTGAATGTTTGAAGAAGAAGGATGAAGATCGAAGACTCGAAGACTCAAAACATGAATGCACAATGCTCAGTAAGTTTAAATACCATTGATGATGATTTATAAATATTTTGTGGTGAGATTTTATTGTTAAAATATGTTTGGAAGACTTAGATTGTGTTTTTGTTGATCAAACTAGACTTTTCTAAAAATCTCAGGGCTCAGGGACCGGTCCTTGATCAGAAGGACCGGACCCATCAAGTTTCTCTGCATAGAAGTTTTGGGAGACCGGTCTCTGGTCTTGAGGACCGGTTCCCGTAAGTGGTTTATCTTGTTGCGCAGGGAGGGACCGGTCTCTGAATTGAGAATCGGTCCCCGTACGCAAGTTTCTCAGCTACGCAGCGAAGGACCGGTCTCCAACTTCGAGGACCGGTCCCCCAAGGACCGGTCTCCTCGAGAGGACCGGTTCCTGAGGACGACATAAGTTTTTAAAATTGGATTTTTGCAATCCTAGTTGGTTTCTAAGTCTTCTAAACCTATAAATAAGATGTAGGGGTGTTTCTAAGAAATGATGAAGGATACAATATCTTTTTGAAACCCTAGAAACTTGTTGGGTGCATTCTTTCTTCTCTCAAACAACAAGTTTCTATCAGATTAATTCGTGTAACTCAAAATTTCTCGTTCTTCATGGGGAATTGATCCGGCTATTGCTTAGAAACATCTTCTACGGTTCTTTAATGATTGTCTAAGCAATAAATCATCATCAATCTTGATATTCTTGCTCCGGACGGAGTGTGCTCGTGGATTCGAGTGGGAGTCGTGGATTCGGCGTGATCAAGGCTTCGTGGATTCGAAGTGTGGACGTTTCGTGGATTCGGGACGTGGCGTTCGTGGATTCGGACGTGGGGTGTGGACAACCCGTTGGTGTGCGTGAGATCCGGAGAAGATAAAAGAGAGGTTTGAGTCCGTGGAATCGGTAAATCACCTTGTAATCTTTTATTCTTAGTGGATTGTTATCGCGTGTTGGTCTCGTGATTTTTTACTCCTAGTTGGAGTTTTCCACGTAAATCTCGGTGTGATTTTTATTTTCCGCATTTATTTTTATCACATTGAGATTTGTAGTTTTTGGCTATTACACCTATTCACCCCCCTCGAGGTGTTAGATACAATCTAGATAGATTCTTGGGCACCCCAAAACTTTCAGGATCGATCTTACTTGCTATGAGTTCCGTGCTCGAGGGCGGTCACTCCTCCTCGGGCGATGCTCTCCGGAGTTTTACATCACGGGTTGGAGTAAACCCGAGGACGGTCTTAGCGGAAGGCAGCTGAGGGCCTGCGATGATGGACTTAATGTGGGCAAGTTAATGTGGCGAAACCCCAGGTTAGCCGTGAGATTAAAGAACAAAGAATAAAGAGTAAAAGAATAAAGAACTTGCATACTTGCATGATTTATATGAGCATATTCTTGCTATTTGTTCAGGCATATTAACATCATGATTATAGTTTGGTTACTATTCTGCTTATCCCTTCTATTATGCCTGAGTTAGTCCTAGTGGAAAAGTCGGTTAGATTGGGGCCGAACCCACTGGGAACTTCATTGTAGTTCTTACCCCACTATTCCACAGAGCCGGGAGCGAGCGAGCCGGCGAGCGACCACGGTAAAGTTATCGCATAGTAAATAGAGGCCACCAAAATTGAGTTTGGTTTATATTTTGCTAATAGAGTACCCTATGTTCATCTTTTGTATTTGATGATTAATGATGTAAAGAAAAGAATGTAAAGCTCTCTTTCGAAGTAAATGTGATGTACGAAAGAAATGATGCAANCCACGGTAAAGTTATCGCATAGTAAATAGAGGCCACCAAAATTGAGTTTGGTTTATATTTTGCTAATAGAGTACCCTATGTTCATCTTTTGTATTTGATGATTAATGATGTAAAGAAAAGAATGTAAAGCTCTCTTTCGAAGTAAATGTGATGTACGAAAGAAATGATGCAATGTTGTAATGAAATGTAAGGAATCGAAAATGTACAAGTTGGATGTAATGTATATGATCTAAATTGAATCATAGTACAAATTGAATGTTAGTTTCCTTTCTCCACTCATGGCTATTGCTTACCCTCGTGTAAGCCGTTTGTGTATGTTTCTGCTAGTGCACTTCTTGTTTGAAAATGTACAGGTGATGAGCCTTGGGCGGATAGGAAAAACTCTGTCCGTTCGGCGTCTGTTTGATGTGCTCGGGCTGGCCCAAATTGGTATCGGTCCCGGGGCGTGACAGATATCGTGGTATCAGAGCCAAGAGTGAAAGAATAGGAATGGACCTAGAGACCCTTAGGATTGGAAGACCTTAAGGATCTAGGAAACGTGAGTGACGTGGAATCAAAGTTAGCGAAAGCATGTGATTGGGTTAAGTTGGGACGCCTCTAATGTGATTAGAGGCTAAGTTTAATTTTCGTTTGTTTCCTACTCCTTGTTTTGTGTCGGGCGGCCGACGACATAATGCTTGGGGCAAGAATAAATGCATAACTTGCTTTCGCCGGATTGGGTATGGTCAAGTAATGTTGGTCATGTAGCTAATGCGAGTTGCTTCTTTTCAGGAAGCAATGGCACCTCGTGGACGACCACAGATAAGGTCGATGCCGGAGGAGCCGAATGCGGAGCCCGAGCGATCCGGAGCGAGTGGCGACGGAGAGCTTAGGGATCAAGTGGCTGCGCTTATTGGAGTATCACGGTAGCAAACGGAGTCCGTTCAACGCCAAGGGGAGCAGATTCAGCGGCTCCAGGAGGCTTTGGAGCGTCAGCAGGCAGCGGCGGCCCAGGTGGGTGTCGAGCATGTCGCGCTCTTTGTGGTAGTGTCGAGCGTGGACGAGGGAGCGGCGACAGCAGTGGCTATCCCAGTTACGGTAGTACCAGCTGGATCGGGAACCTCAAATCCCGATAGCGCGGCGGTAGAGGCGGAGCGAGAGCGCACGTTGGCGGCTCTCATTCAGTTCAAGAAGTTCAACCCACCTACCTTTGAGGGCGGTTTGGTGGATCCGGCGGTTGTGGAGTCGTGGATCGACTCAATGGAGACGTTCTTTGAGGATCTCAATACCTCGGAGAAGGACAAAGTGTACCTCGCCACCCATTGTCTAGAGAAGGCGGCGATGGCGTGGTGGAAGCGAGTTAAGTGGAATAGTAGGGTGAGAAGTACAACAAAGTTCCCAGTGTGTTCGGCCCCAATATCACTGACTTTCCCACTAGGACTAACTCAGGCATAATAGAAAGGATAAGCTGAATATAGTAACCAATCTATAACAGGATGCTAATATGCCTGAACAATAAAGCAAGAAGTATGCTCAACATAAAACTCATGCAGATTATGCAAGTTCTTTGTTCTTTACTCTTTATTCTTTAAGCTTTGTTCTTTGTTCTTTGTTCTTTAATCTCACGGCTAACTTGGGAGTTTCGCCACATTAACTTGCTTCACATTAAGTCCATCATCGCGGGCCCTCAGCTACCTCCCGCTAAGACCGTCCTCGGGTTTACTCCAACCCGTGATGCAAAAACTCCGGAGCGCATCGTCTGAAGGGAAGCGACCGCCCTCGAGCACGGAACTCATAGCAAGTATGATCGAATCCTTAACTCTAAGGATTATAAGTTCAATCATGTCATTACACTAACTCTAGTGTTCTTTTCATCACTTTATGTTGCTACTCTAGCAATCATGGTTCTTTACATTTCTTTACTTTATCTATCTCTAACAATCATGTTCTTCACTCTTCGCATATTCTTTATGCCCCACATTCCCTTTACTTTAGTCATTGTCATTGCTCTTTACATTACATTGATTCATTCGCTCACACTAATTCTAGTGTCACTTTACTCTACATTATCGAATGCCACTCGATCTATGTCTCATTGTGTCACTCTGTTCTTTTGCCTCACTTTGGTGCACATTCTATCTCATGCATACATAGGGTTAAACATTCATAGGAGTTCTCAAGCATCTCATTAGGCAAATTGTACTCACAATATGCAACATCACATTACTCTCATCGCATTTACCCTACAATGCATGCAACAATGTATATAACATATGCTCAATTGAATGACACATTAGGCATAGAAGGAAGTTCAACGAGTTTGGATAGCACCACCCACCTCGTAGGTTCTCAAAGGTGCTCCGCTAGTTTTCTTGGGATTTTTAGACTCCTCGTTCTTCACCTGCGGCAAAACGAAGCCAACTTAGGCCATTTTGGCCATAATTTTTTTATAGACATTTCGTAACGTTAATCCGAGCGCACCAACGCGTCGGAAACACCCCCAATTAGGTTTCTAGAGGGTTAATTTCACTTAGAAATTCCCACGAGCAAAAGCCCCAATTTGGGTGTCCTAGCTCCATAGCATATATCAAACCTAGGGTTTGATCTCTTTGGGAAGCAAAAGAAGCTTCAATCTACTCTAGAAAGTCCAGTAAAACCATTCTTAGACAAATCAAAACCCTATTTAGGGTTCCACCATGAGAGGAGGTTGAAGCTCTCTTTCAAACTTCACCATCTCCACCATTCCATGGTTTTGATCTCAAAAGGAAGCAAAAGAAAGCTTCAAATACTCTAAAGGTTCTATAAAAATCATTCTTAGCTTAATCCAAACCCTAGTTTGGATTCTACCATAATTAGGGTTCAAAGCTTACCTTGTAAGCTTTCCTTTTCCAAGCTAGGGAAGGAGAGGAGGGGTCTTCTTCTTCTCCTTGCCTTCTCCTTCACCTTCTTCCTCTTCTTTTCCTTCTTTTCCTTCTCTTCTTCTTCTCCTTCTTGTCTTCTAGAGAGAGAAAAAGAGATGAGAGGGAGTGTGAGGGAGAGAATGAGAGGAAAAAGCCCTCATTGCCCTCAACTTAACTATTGGGTTGCATAAATGCAAATAAGCCCCTCAGCTTTTATCTTATTAAACTGCTCAAACTGGGCAGATTTCGGGCTCGGGGACTGGTCTCCCCGACTTGGGACCGGTCCCAGAGAGCTCTCCCCGCGGGCAGCAGGGTGCACGCGCGACGCAAGCGGTCTCTCACTGGGGGACCGGTCTCTCCCCGCAGGGACCGGTTCCCGAGAGCTGGTTTTCTGGGACTTAGCCGATTTTCGGCCTTTCTCATTTCTCACGCGTTCGGGGACCGGTTTCTCCCAATATGGACCGGTCCCAGAGAGCTCAAAATCTGCAGTTTGCAGATTTTTGATTCTTTAGCTCTCGAAAACCTCCCATAACACACTTTTGATTACTTTAACACCTTCAGACTTTTCGAAGTGTACCATCATCGCACTTTGGTCAATTTGACTAAAGTTCGATATTTATTTTCCGAATTCTCGGTATATTACATTCTCCACACCTTAAAATAATTTCGTCCTCGAAATTACACATACCTTAACTCGTTGACTCAAATAGATGCGGGTACTCTCTCCGCATGGTCGCCTCGAGCTCCCAAGTAGCTTCTCGCACTGCATGGTTGCTCCACTGAACCTTCACATATGGAATTCTGCAACTCTACAGCTTTCTTTCTTCTCGATCGAGGATGCACACCGGGTACTCCTCATAAGACATATCTTCACGTAACTCCACGGGTTCGTACTCCAATACATGTGTCGAGTTTCGAATATACTTTCGGAGATTTGACACATGAAACACGTTGTGAATTCCCGCGAGTCTTGGTGGTAGTGCGAGCTTATACGCTACAGCACCCACCTGCTCCAATATCTCAAATGGTCCGACGTGTCGGGGGCTTAGCTTCCCACGGACCGCAAAACGTTTCACTCTGCGCATCGGCGACACCCTTAAGAATACGCGGTCTCCAACCGCAAACTCTAAATCCTTTCTTCGCTTGTCGGCATAACTCTTTTGCCGAGATTGCGCCGTCGCTAATCGTTGACGGGCAAGACGAACCTTTTCTTCCGCCTCCCATACCACATCCGGGCCAAGAGCTGTTCTCTCGCCCACGTCGCTCCAATGGATAGGAGAACGACACTTCCGACCATATAGTGCCTCAAATGGCGCCATCGCTATGCTCTCTTGATAACTGTTATTATATGCGAACTCCGCCATCGGTAAGAAATCATGCCATCCTCCTTTGTAATCTAGCACACACGCTCGAAGCAAGTCCTCGAGGATCTGTATTGTTCGCTCCGACTGTCCATCACTCTGAGGATGAAACGCTGTGCTAAAGTCGAGCCGTGTGCCTAGCGCGTCTTGCAAGCTCTTCCAAAAGTGGGATGTGAACCTGGGGTCTCGATCCGATATGATTGATACCAGAACCCCATGAAGTCTCACAACCTCGTCAAGATAGACTTGAGCTAGCTTGTCTCCCGACCACGTAATATGTATCGGCAAGAAGTGTGCCGACATTGTCAATCGATCCACTATCACCCATATCGCATCGTGTCCGCCTTGTGATCGAGGCAAACCGGTAATAAAGTCCATGTCATATGAATGCATGACAATGATGTTAGAGGAATGCATGAAAATGATGTTGTATGATGCATGAACCATATTATACTAGATGAGAATATATGCTAGAAGGATGCATGATTGCATGTTGTAGTACGTGCTAGATAAAATGTGCATGTGGATATCTATATACTAGATGGTATAAGAATGTCGATATTGTGAAATATATTAGATCGAGTGGCATGTGAAATACGAGTGTAGCATTAACACTATGACATGGTTTGGAACCCTATAATGAGATGGTAAATGCGAATTGGACCCTAGGTGAATGAAAATCTAGTGAATGTGCAAGTAGTGTATCGATAACATCTAATTGATAACGAGTGGCATCTAGTTAATGTAAATCTATGACTAGTGGCATATGAGTACCCTAGTGTAGTTGAAACACTAGACCAATGAGTATAGTAGTACATTGATACCATGATGATGCCATCCCTAGTTGGTAGAGTATCCCCGGTTCACAAGGATTGGATCGTGCTCACATAGCCTGTCTGCGCTTGCTGTGGTCACTCCACACAAGCTGTGCACTCCGGAGTTTAAACACATGAGGGGCAGTCGTCATGTGCTGCCTGGACAGCCGCTAGCTATCCGCAGGCGGTTTCGGGGGTAGTTGAGCAGTGAGACTCCTCCCCTATGAGACTTAAAAATGTGAGATTGAGGGCGAACCTTCGGGTTAGCCAAGTGATTGGGTAATAAGCACATGAGCTATAGCAATATCCTCATTGAGTGGATTTAAGGCTGAGGTGGAAGTGAGACGTCCTTCGCCTCGAGCCTGGCTTTACGCGGTACTCCGCAGATGATTGACTCAAGACCGAGTCTGGTGGATAGTTGATAAAGGTAACTGAGACTATATGATCAGAATTGTAATTTACAGGAATTTAAAATATAGGAATAACTTCGAAGTCAATTGGATGAGCTATGAATAGCAGGATTGAAAGTAGTATCGATTGAACTATTAGTTTGTTGCATAAATCGCATGATTTTCATATTACAGGATTGTGAGGCATGACATATATTTCAATATTTGCATATATATATATATATATCTGTTGGATATTTGTTGGGCTAACATGTTGCAGTGCCTCCTTGGACCTGGTTGGTCGAGCTCTTCCCTTGAGTGGCCGTACCCACTGGAAACTATATTTATATAGTTCTCACCCCGTGTTGCTTTTGGGGGTACAGGTTCACATGTAAGCGGCGCGGCGGCGCGAGGAGAGGGCGTAGCTCCGTAGATAGCGCCCTACCACCGAGACCAGAGATAGCGGTACCCCGAGTCAGCCTAGCTGGGGGTATAGAAGAAAAGAAAAGAATAAACTTGTGAGAAAACAATGTTGTAACAATCTTGATTGTATTTGGAAGAAAAGAAAAATGAAAATGTAATATATAATAAGCATATAATGTGAACGGTTGTAATAGTCTAGTTGTTTATGTTTTTTGATACTTCCTTATGCAATCTGTACGCTTGATTTCAGTTCCTGATTGGAACATCGTGAATTGTATCGATTGCGACGCCTAGGACGTACAGGAGAGACTCTGTCCGTTCGGCGGTCTGTCGGTGTGCCCGAACCCGACCAAATAGACGGGGCTCGGGGCATGACAGTCGGCGTGCCCGAACCGACCAAATTGGCGGCTCCAGGGCGTGACATCACAGGCGGAATCACTGCCCTCATCTTTGCACTTGATCGCGGAATCGCAGCACCTCTTAGCCATAAATTCACAACTTGCGGAATTGCCACATTCATTAGGTGTCGAGCAATAGAATTGCCACCTTCTTTTCTTGCCCCAATCTCATAGTTAGCAGAATCACCACTTCCACAGTCTTATCGAGGGTCTATATTTTCCACCCTATGTGTTAACCTTTCTAGGTTTAAAATCATTCATGTCCAAGTGGTCATCCTACCATTATGTTCTTCACCGATGTTCAATGACACTAGGTTCTCTATGTTCACATATTGAGTTCTCTACCATTCATAGCGAATGTCAACCTACATTTTTATCCACATCGAAGGAATACTATAAAGCCATGATGCATTTACATAGGTGAATGAGAATAGCATTTTAATATACATTTATATCATGTATGCAGTTTATTCATATCGCATACTTAGGTAGTAAGATTTCATATTTCAAGTAGCAGATATGCCTCTAACATGCAAATCTAACATTTGTACTACTATGCAAAATCATTTGTTTTTATTATTACTCTCAAGACATGAGAGGTGACCAAGTCATTTCGGTGCAACACAACCCACCTTAGCTCTTTAGCACACTCCTAATTGCTTGTTGTCACTTGCAATTAGGCCCTTCTCTTGAGCTACAAAGCTTACTCCAAGCTTCCTTGCCCTAAACACAAGAAAAATAGTTTGTTTACCATTTTTGAACCCTAAAACGATTTCATCTATTGAAATCATGTTGTCCCACAAGATTCCCAATCCCTCAATTAGAGTTTAAAGGGTTAAATAATTTTTAGACCCCTCAAATTCAAAAATCCTCTTTTAACCTAGGGTTTTTCAAAATCTATGGCAAAACCTATTTTAAATGGCTAATCTCTACAATTTGTAGTCTTGAATAGCCTAGGGTTTAATAGAAATCCATTTACATGGTTTAAATCCAAAACTCTAGACTCAAATCCTGAAATCTCACCTTTGCCACAAGTTTCTCAAGCCTCTTCTTTCTCCAAGAAGCTTTCTCCCACTTCCAATCTCTCCTCCAAGCTTGATCTTCCAAGCTCCAAGTGTTGGAGAGGCTTTATTACGGAGAGAGGAAAAAAAGAATGAGAGAGGGAAGAGAAGAGAAGTGTTTATGTCCAAATGGGAAGAATGGCTGGGTTCCCCTTACATAAAGGGGTTGCAATATTTGCAACTAACTACCCCACATTGTACTAATTACAATGCCAAAACTAACATTTCATAGCACTACGTACTGGTACCCTAATTGGTGTACCGGAACATGGACAGTTAGTTCCGGTACCCACCAGCCAGTTCCTCAAAACTTGAACATTGGATTTTCAGAATCTATTGGGTTCCGATACTCAACGTATCAGTACCAATACAAAGCGTAGCACCGGTACTCAACTTGAGTTCCTCAAAACCTGAATGTTGGTTTTGCTCCCCTATGTTGTGTTCCGGTAATCAAATTTTAGTATTGGTACACAATATAAAATCTACAATTTTTGCAGATTTGACTTTTCGAAGTTTGTTTTTGCTTTTGGTTTGCGCCGAAAACACTCAAATATTTTCCAAACCTTGTCGAAACTATTCGAATAGCCTTTTAGGCCAACAATCTATAGAAGTTCAGTGCACTACAGCATGGCTCCTCGGCTAATGACAATGGTGGGTAGAGCGTGGCTCCCTAGAAGGTCGACTCACATCACCTGGTACATGTGAGTATTCTTGAGCTTGACGATGTTAGCACTTATAGTGGGGGGG